>NC_141029.1:57635000-57660000 GCF_052040795.2 Danio rerio | reverse complement strand
GACCCAAGACCAGCGACAAGATGATCCCAAGGTTTCCGTAATCCTGGACCAGGCCGTATCCTCGGCAGCTGCTGTGGTGGTCATGGAGGAGTGGAGAGCATGAGACTGATTCCTGTGACGCTCCAGGGACAGACGAGTCTTCGCTGAGGTCCAGAATTCTCCAGCCTCCGGCACCTAGACTGCAGCTCTGCACAAGACATTTGGCCAGTGGAGAAATGGTCGTGCCCAACTGAGCCTGGCTTCCCTCCAGGTTTTTTAATTCTTCGCTTTTGCCAACTGGTGAAGTTTTTTCCTCACCGCTGTCGCCACTGGCTTGCATGGTTCGGGATCTGTAGAGCTGCGCATGGATGGATTTCCTCTTCAGTGTTTGGACTCTCAGTATTGATTATTGCACCACACTGAACTAAGCTAAACTGAACTTGAACTCTTGAACTTGAAAACTGAACTGACACTGTTTCAATTAACTGTAATCTTCTATGTGAAGCTGCTTTGGCACAATTTACATTGTAAAAGCACTATGGAAATAAAGGTGAATTGAATAGAATTAAATAATGAGCTGTGATTCGTGGATTTGCTCCACATCAACATGAAAGGCATCACACCCCTACTTGCACAGGCTGTGCCTTTGTTGTGTAAACACTGCCAGTCAGTGTAGCTGTTAGCAGTATCACTTTGAGCTTTTGACACTGATGCATTTTAGTTTGAAATTGCATGAGTTTTGCTACGGTTACGCCATCCGTCCACACTACGCCGGAGTTTTTGAGCGCCGAAAACAGAGCGTTTTGGAAACACCGGAGAGGCCGTTTTCATTCTGAAACACTGCTGCTCCGTCTCAGTGTGGATGGGGGAAAACAAAGACATCTGAAAAGGGAGGCGTTTTGGAAAAATGCATGATGAGCTGCTCCTAATCTGAGGAGTTTCAGCCGAATCCAGAAATGAACTGAGAGAAATTCTAGAAGCTGTCCTTTGTCAAATGCTAGAGCTATATCTTTATTATAAGTCTCTGGAACATAATAATTTAAACTGTAGGCTCTTCTCTCTTTGTGTCGTGTCCTCTGGGAACCCAAATACAGAAACAGAATAAGCTCTGTGGAAATAGCATTTTAGCTGTCTCTGCTATAGCATTACAGCACCTCTGGCCACGTCACATTGCGTGGTCATGCATGTAACCTGAATCGTTTGCGATCTCACTAGCCCGGAAGTATTTGTTTGTAGTCCCCAAATTTCATTGACTGTAGGCTTTGCTAAGCTAACTCTGTAAAAGTCAAGGTCTCCCTTTGCATTGACCTTTGAGCGTCTTACATTCAGAGATGTTGTTTATATTCACACAGCTACAGTACACATCAGCTGCAGTTTAACATGATATGATAGTGGACCACCCCTTTAAAGCACTTTGTCCAAAATCTAAGCACTTTTCAAACCATGAAAGCACTAAATTAAACTCAAACATTTCCAGCATCCTGAAAAGCAACACATGCTTTGGCTCCCCTGAGTGTTTCTCAGTGTGGTAAACAGAGTAAAATAGGCAGGGTTCATACACATTTTTACTAATAAAATTCCAGGACTTTTCCAAAACTTTCAGATAAATATTGATGACCTAATGCTTCAAATAATGTCTACGTGCATGTGGTAAATAAGAAAAAAATGTTAGTTCAAATTCATTACAGCATATCAAAAATATCTTGTGTGAAAATGTTTAGAAATGCTGTCTTGTGTCTACAAGACTTATTGAATTAGCACAAATTAGCAACCCAAGCTCATTCTGGAAACGTAGCCCCGCCGACATTTCTGGAGACCGCGATTTACGTGGCCGGAGGTACGTACGTACGCGTTTAGTTTTTTTTGAGCGAACGCTGCGGGGCGGTGTGGCGCCGCTCCGCTCCTCCTCGTCGCGCTCGCCGGCCGACGGCTGGCCTCCGAGTGGAGGGCTTTCCCGATGCAACCAGTTTGTCTGCTTAGCTCACAGCGTTGCGTCGGCGGAGCGGAGGCCCCGGAGGAGAAGGAGGAGGAGCCGGCCGCGGGGACGACGACCGGGATCGAGTCCAGGGAACAGCGGTTCCAGAAATCAGGTAAGATGAAAAACGGAATCTGAAAAATAAGAGCGAGAACGTGGCGGGATCCGAAAACGCGGTCAAAATCGAAGACGAGGGCTTATGCTTTTTTTTTTCTGGACAGCTTTTGCGAACCGTCGCTCGGGTTTAGGGAAGGAGGAGGAGGAAGAGGAGGGTGGCCGAGTCGGCCGATCCGGTGGCTTTTCGTGCGAGAACGGCGCAAGCGTGAACGGCGCGCGCTCCCGAGAGGCGCCCGAGACGCGAAAAAGCGCGCACAGCGGCCTCTCGCGGATCCGCGAAAAACAAAAACCGCTCAAATACGTACCTCCCGGGATGTAAATCGCGGTCCGCAGAAACCTCCGCGGGGCTACGTTTCCACAATGAGCCCGGGTTGCAAATTAGCCTTTACTCCCACATTATCTTACCTCTGTAGTTAGAGATTGTTTCTGGACATGACACTTAAAATGTATCTTGAATTATGATGAATGCAAGTGAAAGAGAGGTGAAGCTGAAACTGCAAGTGGCTTTTTGCCCCACACAGAGATGTCACGTGAAGAGATAGACATCGCAATTGTATTTGAAACTTACCCAATATTATCATCTCAAATTTATTTAAGTGCACAGATATTTGTTGTTTCCATGACTTTTCTAAAACATTTTGGGTTTATTTATTTTTCCAAAACTTTTCCAGGCCTGGAAAATGCCTTGCCGAAATTTCATGACTTTTCCAGGTTTTTCCAATAGGAGTAAACAGAGTAAACATGGTGTAAATGCTGAGACTGACCTCTGTGCGAGCGGAAGTGTTTGCTGGGCGCAGTAAACCCCCGTGTGCCATGAACGTTTACTGCTGCCACCCTGAACTGATACCAGCGGCTGGGACGCACATCGCTCAGCACCACACGCTCCTCGCTCACCTGTGGGTGCAGAGGTCGGAGGTCATGCAGAGGTAAAGGGTCACAAGCCACCTACATTTGACTGGAATCTGAGATATTCACTCAGGCCACGCTGTGATGCACTCAAAACCTGCCGGCACTACTTTAACTGTGTGCTTATCTGACAATAACCAAACACCTTAGAGTGCTCATCAGCCAATCAGAATCAAGCATTAAGCAGAGCTGTAGAGTAAAGAGGACAGACTGATCATTCCTCTTCACATGTGTGTGTGTGTGTGTGTGACTTGAGCATTGTCTCTCCAGTGTGTAGCCTGGTCTCCAGTAGGATGTGTGTGTGTGTGTGTGTGTGTGTGTGTGTGTGTGTGTGTGACTTGAGCGTTGTCTCTCCAGTGTGTAGCGTGGTCTCCAGTAGGGTGTGAGTGTGTGTGTGTTTGTGTGTGTGTGTGTGTGTGTGTGTGTGTATGTGTGTGTTTGTGTGACCTGAGCGTTGTCTCTCCAGTGTGTAGCGTGGTCTTCAGTAGGGTGTGTTTGTGTCTGTGTGTGTGTGTGTGTGTGTGTGTGTGTGTGTGTGACTTGAGCGATGTCTCTCCAGTGTGTAGCGTGGTCTTCAGTAGGGTGTGTTTGTGTCTGTGTGTGTGTGTGTGTGTGTGTGTGTGTGTGTGTGACTTGAGCGATGTCTCTCCAGTGTGTAGCGTGGTCTCCAGTAGGATGTGTGTGTGTGTGAGTGTGTGTGTGTGTGTGACTTGAGCATTGTCTCTCCAGTGTGTAGCGTGGTCTCCAGTAGGGTGTGAGTGTGTGTGTGTTTGTGTGTGTGTGTGTGTGTGTGTATGTGTGTGTTTGTGTGACCTGAGCGATGTCTCTCCAGTGTGTAGCGTGGTCTTCAGTAGGGTGTGAGTGTGTGTGTGTTTGTGTGTGTGTGTGTGTGTGTATGTGTGTGTTTGTGTGACCTGAGCGATGTCTCTCCAGTGTGTAGCGTGGTCTTCAGTAGGGTGTGTGTGTTTGTGTGTGTGTGTGTGAGTGACTTCAGCGATGTCTCTCCAGTGTGTAGCGTGGTCTCCAGTAGGGTGTGAGTGTGTGTGTGTTTGTGTGTGTGTGTGTGTGTGTGCGTATGTGTGTGTTTGTGTGTGTGTTTGTGTGACCTGAGCGTTGTCTCTCCAGTGTGTAGCGTGGTCTTCAGTAGGGTGTGTTTGTGTGTGTGTGTTTGTGTGTGTGTGTGTGTGTGTGTGTGTGTGTGTGTGTGACCTGAGCGATGTCTCTCCAGTGTGTAGCGTGGTCTCCAGTAGGGTGTGTGTGTGTGTGTGTGTGTGTGTGTGTGTGTGTGTGTGTGTGTGTGTGTGTGTGTGACCTGAGCGATGTCTCTCCAGTGTGTGGCGTGGTCTCCAGTAGGGTGTGTGTGTGTGTGTGTGTGTGTGTGTGACCTGAGCGATGTCTCTCCAGTGTGTGGCGTGGTCTCCAGTAGGGTGTGTGTGTGTGTGTGTGTGTGTGTGTGACTTGAGCGATGTCTCTCCAGTGTGTAGCGTGGTCTCCAGTAGGGTGTGTGTGTGTGTGTGTGTGTGTGTGTGTGTGTGTGTGTGTGTGTGTGTGTGTGTGTGTGTGTGACCTGAGCGATGTCTCTCCAGTGTGTGGCGTGGTCTCCAGTAGGGTGTGTGTGTGTGTGTGTGTGTGTGTGTGACCTGAGCGATGTCTCTCCAGTGTGTGGCGTGGTCTCCAGTAGGGTGTGTGTGTGTGTGTGTGTGTGTGTGTGTGTGACCTGAGCGATGTCTCTCCAGTGTGTAGCGTGGTCTCCAGTAAGGTGTGTGTGTGTGTGTGTGTGTGTGTGTGTGTGTGACCTGAGCGATGTCTCTCCAGTGTGTGGCGTGGTCTCCAGTAGGGTGTGTGTGTGTGTGTGTGTGTGTGTGTGACCTGAGCGATGTCTCTCCAGTGTGTGGCGTGGTCTTCAGTAGGGTGTGTGTGTGTGTGTGTGTGTGTGTGTGTGTGTGTGTGTGTGTGACCTGAGCGATGTCTCTCCAGTGTGTGGCGTGGTCTTCAGTAGGGTGTGTGTGTGTGTGTGTGTGTGTGTGTGTGTGTGTGTGTGTGTGACCTGAGCGATGTCTCTCCAGTGTGTGGCGTGGTCTTCAGTAGGGTGTGTGTGTGTGTGTGTGTGTGTGTGTGTGTGTGTGTGTGTGACCTGAGCGATGTCTCTCCAGTGTGTGGCGTGGTCTTCAGTAGGGTGTATCCCAGAGTTCCAGCGTCTCTGCAGCACATACAGCACCGGCTCCACAGACACATTGAAGCGTGAGGACCAGCGCAGCTCCAGCTGACCTGACGGATGCTCCACAAACTGCAGATCCTTACGCGGCTTCAGAGGAGACCCTGCAGGACATATGAAGACAGGTCACATCTGAGTATGCAATACACAGTAGTTAATTATTGTGATCTCCCAATTGCAACAGAGAAATACTGGGAAATCTCTGTAGACTGATGGCATTTCATGCTGTTCAGCCTTATAATCCTAAAATGTGAGCAAAATCAGCTGTTTTGTCATCACTTTAGGCATTACGCTAGAGAATCATTCAAGCACTAGCTCTACAGTGACGTTGGTGAAAGAGCAGCGGTTTCACTATGGCCAATTAAGTTAATCAGTTCCCCTATAGCGCATGTGTTTGGACTGTGGGGGAAACCGGAGCACCCGAAGGAAACCCACACCAACACAGGCACAACATGCAAACACAAAAACACACACAACACAAACACAAAAATGAAGACTGACCCACACACACACACACATATATATGTGTGTGTGTATGTGTGTGTGTGTGTGTGTGTGTGTGTATATATATATATTTATATGTGTGGGTCAGTCGGCATTTTTGTGTTTGTGTTGTGTGTGTTTTTGTGTTTGCATGTTGTGCCTGTGCTGGTGGGGTTTTCCTCCGGGTGCTCCGGTTTCCCCCACAGTCCAAACACACATATATATTATATATATTACATATATATATATATATATATTACATATATATATATATATATATATATATATATATATATATATATATATATATATATATATATATATATATATATATATATATATATATATATATATAAATAAAAAAATCACCGGTCACTTTATTAGGTACACCTTACTAGTGGACCCGCTTTTATTTTCAGAACTGACTTAATCCTTCATGGCATAGATTCAACAAGCTACTGAAAATACATTCCAAAGCTGCTCTACTGGATTGAGCTCTGGTGACTGTGGAGGCCATTTGAGTACAGTGAACTCATCGTCATGTTTAAGAAACCAGTCTGAGATGATTGAGCTTTATGACATGCTGCGTTATCCTGCTGGAAGTAGCATCAGAAGATGGAGACACTGTGCTCATAAAAGGATGGACATGGTCAGCAGCAATACTCAGGTAGGCTGTGGCGTTGATGCTCAATTGGTACTAATGGACCCAAAGAAAATCTCCCCCACACCATTACACCACCACCACCAGCCTGAACCGCTGATACAAGGCAGGATGATCCATGCTTTCATGTTGTTGAGGCCAAATTCTGACCCGACCATCCGAATGTGGCAGCAGAAATGGAGACTCATCAGAGCACATGATTATGCCGTCAAACTGTTGTATTACACTCAAAGCAGTGCAATATGGCTGTATATTGGCACTCACTTGGGCTCTAGTAGCAGTGCCCATATACAGCCATATCACACTGCTGCTCGTGTGATATTGCTCATATATAGTACAAGTCAAAATTATTCTTTAATAAAATACATTTCTCAAGTGTTGTTTAACGGAGAGAAGATTTTTGTTCAACACATTTCTAATCATAATAGCTTTAATAACTCATCTCTAATAACTGATTTATTTTCTCTTTGTCATGATGACAGTAAATAATAATTGACTAGATATTCTTCAAGACACTAGTATTCAGCTTAACGAGGCATTTAAAGGCTTAACTAGGTTAATAAGGGTAAAGTTAGGGTAATTAGGCAAGTCATGGAGACAATCCAAAACCAATATTGCTTAAGGCGGCTAATAATATCGACCCTAAAACTGCTTTTATTGCAGCCAAACTAAAAGAAATAAGACTTTCTTTAGAAGAACAATTGCTATAGGACATACTGTGAAAATCTCCTCGCTCTATTCAAAGACTTGGGAAATATATGCAACAGAATAAAGACTTCACAAGAGAGCGAATAATTTAGCTTTAGTGTAAAACGTTAATAAAAAAGCGTGTGCGCTGATGCTGAATCTGTACTGTACGCCTCTGACTTCCACTTAACCCTCGCAGACATCTGAAATGACTCCATATGTCATAAATCAGAGGTTTATTAAGCACAAAGCTTTTGAAGAAAAGGCTCTGCTGTGGATTCGTTACAGCTGTGATGAAGAGCCGCTGACGCAGGAAAACACATGCAGGATTTCACAACAGCCGCAGCTCAAACACCCGTACATGCCTCAATCCATACAATAAAAAATATAAATTCTTCCACATGACGATCCAGAAATCAGCGGAGCAGGGAAGAGAGCAGCACTGCAGATAATGTTTACTTTAATAGGGCTCGAAATTGTGACCGTTTTGGTGGCAGACGCGCCAAAAATTTTATCTAGAGATGCACCGATCCCGATGTTTGGATCAGAAATGGCTTTAATACAGAATATTTTAGCTGGATTGGGTATCGGCCAGCTGGTATTGATTCACATCCGATCTTATATATAGTGCGTTTTTAAGCCAACTAAGCCATGAAGGTAGCCTATTAAAGAGCACAAGAAAGTTGTCATGTAGGGCTACCATATCCGAAATGTTCTGATAGTTTAATGTGAAGCACAGACGAATATTCAAGTGGTTAAATTCATGTTCAGTTCAGCGTTTCCCGTCGCTGCACCTTTCAGTCATTCTCCATTCATTCACAAGTCAAACTGTCTCGCGTTCATGACAACATGAAAAACTCCAAGACTATTTGTTCCTGTTAGTTTAAATAATCAGTGGTGAAATGCATTTAGTTCTGCATTAAATGGCTTCATTTTGACCTGCAACATGGAGATCGCTGCCGTTTCTACTAAGGGTGTCACGATCCTCCAAATCCTCGATTCGATTACATTTTCGATTCTAAAGGCACGATTCGATTTTCAATTATGAATAACTAATTAATTAATGACCAATTAATTATTAGTAGCCTACCGTTTAAACTACCTGACCTGCATGGTCTTTGTTTTACCCATAAACAAATCATACAGTAAATGAATAAAGGCAAGATACACACATAATTCCACCTGTCAATCACTTTTTCTGCGGGACTCGTGAATAGGCAGTGATCTGTGTCGTTATAATGGCGTCGGTAAAAAAGGTGCACAACCAACAGGAACCAGCCAACAGTATCTGAGGTGTTCGCTAAAATGACTGAGTACAAGTGAGTGAAAGATTGAAGCAGTCCTCTGACTGCCTGGACCTGCTGTCTCGAGCGCATGGCTGTGTGTGCGTCTGTGTGTGTGTGGTCACGTGATGTGCATTTTCAGAGGTAGAGAGGAAGGAGGGCTGCTCAGAAATGCTACACGCCACTGTGGATGTCAAATCGTTGTCGTTCTAAAATGCCGTTTAAAAACAAAGACAGTGTAAACAGGGCCTGAGTGTGCACTTTTCACCAGCGGATTTGCAACGGGGGCGGGCGGAGGATCGTGATGCCGGTGTTGTCTATCGGACGAACCGTACGTAATACGTACATAGCAGAGCTTGCAAAGCTGTGTTTTTTTGTCGACAACACGAACGTTGTCAACATAACTCACTGGAAATCCAAAATGCTTCCACACCGGCGACTTCATTGAAAGAGGAGAGGGTTTAAGCTCTGTCGACGGGTCTCCTGCTTCTGCAGTTTAACAAGCACTTCAACAAGCCTGTTTTTCCCGCTTGGCAAGCCAAGCTGACGTGACATGGGGGCGTGGCAGCATCGACGATTCTATTTTTTGATTCGATAATCAAAATTGAGCATAAATTTTGATCGATTCCGATAAAAAAATCGAAATCGTGACACCCCTAGTTTCTACATTATGTTGTGCTGTGTGTGTTAGATCAGCAGATCGCATTCACAACGCTGGAGTAGAGAAGGTTATTATCTGCTCTTCACACACAAAGTAGGCCTACCTGAAACTTTAAATGAGAAAAGGCTCAATAATACACTGAACAGATCCTCAACACACTGATTTCTTCCCTTTGTGCTGCTCAGTTTTGGAAGTGTCCGCATATACCAAAGGGCTGCGGGCTGTCTCACTCACACACCGGCTGCACAGACGCAAAGTGCATCGCTCCATAAGATTCACTCTCACAATCAGTTTCTGTTCTCTCTTCTTTCCGACTGAGTTTATTCTTCTGAGGGGAATACTTTCAGCGCTGTGAATAGTTTGTAAAGCCTGGCTCATTGTGGTCAAAGTTGATTAAATTAATAAAAGTGAAACTGACTGGCGCAATATGGATTGTCCAAGGGCGCAGATTTAGCATGGACAGAGGGGACGCGTCCCCAACAATATCCAGCAACTATTAAAATGTCCCCGCCAATAATTTAGTTCACTTTTTAAAAAAAAAAGTATTGACATAGACATGCAGACAGGTTTTTTTTTTCTTTCAATACAACCATTATTGGTTCAATTATTAAACATTTTTGTTTATCTACACTGCTGTAAACATTTTTTATGGATATTTCATGTAAATTATGTACTAAATACAGTTAAAGTTAGAATTTTTAGCCCCCTGTATATTTTTCCCCCAATTTCTGTTTAATGGAGAGCAAATTTCTTCAACACATTTCTAATCATAATAGTTTTAATACTCATCTCTAATAACTGATTTATTTTCTCTTTGTCATGATGACAGCACATAATATTAGACTAGATATTCTTCAAGACACTAGTGTTCAGCTTAAAGTGACATTTAGGGCTCTATTTTGATGATCCATGCACAAAGTCCAAAGCGCGGGGCGCAAACGCATTAAGAGCGTGTCCGAATCCACTTTTGCTATTTTAAGGACAAAAAAAATCTACTTTGCGCCGTGGAGCATGGTCTAACAGGGTTGAGCTTATTCTTTTAGTTATTTAAGTTATAGGTGTGTTTTGGGAATAAACCAAACAGAGTCTCATCTCCCATTCCCTTTGCCTTGCACCATAGCGCATTTGCTATTTACATGGCGGACTTTGTAAGTGGAAAAACTGTGAAAAGTTAAACAGAGCATCTATAGCGTGAGAATGAGAGATGAGCCTCCTCATTATTTCCTTTCACTTGCGCTCTCGTGGATAGGGAAACATGCGTTAATTGTAAAATTAATTTCATTTGTTAAGCGCAAACATTACTATTTCTAAATTCAGTTCTAATTTCCAGCGAACTAATAAATGACCAATATTAACAAAGTGTGGTCAAAAAATGAAGTTATATCCTAATACACATGCTGCGCCCCATATGGTCTAAAACCTGACAGGTGGACAAATCTAAGCTTGTTTTTAATAAAACAAATATAAATATGCATATAATAAATAATACTGCTAATAATAATAACATCATACAAAAGCAAATTGAACTGAAAAAGCCTCCCGAGATGAAGAAGGCATGAAAGTATGGGTTTTATATTTATTTAGGCTAGAAAATAATAATTCTTTAATCCTTTAATTCTTTTTTTTATGTAAAGATATTTGCGTATTGCTGTACATCCTGTGTGTATTAAGCGAGGCGCACAACTAACACGCTCTGCGCTGGACTATAGACCGGCTTTGATCTGGTCTTGTAACGCCGGGGAGTAACACCACAACAGAAGATAGGATCCAATATGCAGGTTTATTAACAGTCAGGCAAGCAGTGGTCAATACGGGAGCAAACAGGTATGTGAGGACAATCCAGAATCGTAGTCAGCTTAACAATCAAGAGGTCGAAAGGCAGGCGGCAGACAAGGATAACTAAATAAACAAGGCTAGGTTCAAAACACAGGAAAACAAGACAAGGAAAACGCATTGTAATGCTACTTTACAGTGAACAAGACTCGGCAAACTGAAGGGGTGAATGTGTGGCTTAAATAGTGTGTTAATCAGTCTCTGAAAGTCCTCAGGTGTGCTAATGTAATCAAGCTAGATGAGTGAGCAGGCGTGAGTGTCTAGGAGAAGTGCATGTATGCATATGTAGTCCAGAAGAAGGCAGATATGTAGTTTTATGAGTGAGTGTTTACCAGCGAGATCTGGTGGTTGTTCGCTGGTGAACATGACAGGTCTATTGAACAGTCTATTTAAGTTCCTTAAAATAGCAACGCGCCAGTAATGCGCCTCAATACGCCTTTTCTTTTTTACCAAAACACCTATGGGCGCACATTTGAGCGCAAATGCATTTGCTATTTAAACAGCGTGACGCAAAACGTCAAACAACTCTTGTGCCAAGCTGAAACTAGCAAACAACAATTGCGTCGCGCCTTGCACCGGGTGTATGATAGGGCCCTTAAAGGCTTAACTAAGGTAATTAGGTTAACTACGCAAATCATGCAGAGTTCAGACTGCATGATTTTAACCACAATTTTGACTTGTCGACAAATGCCGGAAATCGCAGGTAAATGGGTGCTCGTTCACGCGAGTAACAATCACACATGTGAACTATCAAAGACACCATCTGAAAGAATCGCCCATGAGTCGCTGACACCCATCAGATATTTGGCATGTAGAATATCTGGAGCTTCTTGTCATCTGAGCAATACCACAACCGGCACAACAAAGAAAAAGGGGAAAGTCTAGGGGAAATTGCTCATTCTTTTCCAAGCCAGGAGAGCAAAATAAGTACACTTTCTTCCCCACCAAAGACTTCTTTCTCATTATGTGGTTAATAACTAAACATTTGTTATGTGATCTCGCGTTGTTGCCATGTCACTTGTCATTTGTGTTTAGTTGTGAGAGATGTCGTTTAGACAAAGTTGTCGGGGATCCTTTCGATTGTAAACACAGCACCAACAGAGTGCTACCCCAGATAGTCATGCAGTGTGAAAACATCTGTGACACGACTACTTTGAAAGTCATGCAGTCTGAACTCGGCATTAGGGTAATTAGGGTAACAGGTTAGGGTAATTAGGCAAGTCATTGTATAACAGTGGTTTGTTCTGTAGACAACCCAAACAAATACTGCCTTAAAATGGCTTTAAAACAATTAAAAACTGTTTTTATTCTAGCCCAAATAAAATCTGACTTTCTCCAGAACAACAAATATTAGAGGAAATACTGTGAGAAATTCCTGAATCTATTACACATCATTTGGGAAATATTTGACAAAGAAAAACTGTCATCTGTATATGGTCCAGACATTGTGACCACCAGATGTTTAGTCGAACTGCACTGACTTGTACAGATTTTCATAATCGTTTGAAGGTAAAAATTGGTTGAATTAAGATTATAAATGCGAGCGGACGCATCTGAGAGGCATGGTTTGGTCTGTTAATGTTTTCCAGCAGTGGCACAGAGAGAAGCGATTACACGCAGATCATCGCAGACTCCGGCTGATTGGGTTTGGATTTCAATAAAAGCCTTTATGACTTTCTGTAAATGAGGCGAAACCAGCAAATCTGACAAGCAGAACCACATCAGAACTGAAGAGTTATAGAGCGCGCGTACAGTACACTTAATCTGCACTATAAAAACACCACCATGAAAATATTATAACGCTCACTCGACACCAATTATTTCACAATTTTAGTTTATTTCTCACAATTCAATCTAATAAAGACTATAAATCTAGTCAATCTTATTAGCACTTAAATTTGTAATAATTGTCATTTTGAAAATAATTTTAAGCCAGGAAAAAATTCTAGAACACTAAATATCAATTAATAATAATAGTAATTTGTTAAAATTTTAAAAAAAATAATACAAATTTATAATTTAAAGATTACAATAAATACATAAATTTATATTAAAATATTGGGGAGTAAACTAAATTAAAACCTTTTTATTTTACAATCCATTTACATTATCACGTCTTACAATTCCGACTTAACGTCTCACAATTCTGACTTTACGTCTCACAATTCTGAATTTACTTCTCACAATTCTAATTTTACGTCTCACAATTCCGACTTTACATCTCACAATTCCGACTTTACATCTCACAATTCTGATTTTACGTCTCACAATTCCGACTTTACATCTCACAATTCTGAATTTACGTCTTACAATTCTGAATTTACGTCTCACAATTCTGATTTTACATCTCACAATTCTGACTTTACGTTTCACAATTCTGTATTTACGTCTCATAATTCTGATTTTACGTCTCACAATTCCGACCTTATGTCTCACAATTCTAAATTTACGTCTTACAATTCTGATTTGGTCTCACAATTCCGACTTTACGTCTCACAATTCCGATTTTCCGACTTTACGTCTCACAATTCTGACTTTACATCTCACAATTCTGACTTTTACGTCTCACAATTCCGACTTTACGACTCACAATTCCGACTTTACGTCTGACAATTCTGACTTTTACAACTCACAATTCTGACTTTACGTCTTGTAATTCTGACTTTACGCCTCACAATTCTGACTTTTACAACTCGCAATTCTGACTTTACGTCTTGCAAATCTGACTATACGTCTCGCCATTCTCGAAATTCTGACTTTTACGTCTCACAATTCCGACTTTACATCTCACAATTCCGACTTTACGTCTGACAATTCTGACTTTACATCTCACAATTCCGACTTTACGTCTGACAATTCTGACTTTACGCCTCACAATTCTGACTTTACATCTCACAATTCTGACTTTACTACTCACAATTCTGACTTTACTACTCACAATTCTGACTTTACGACTCATCTGACTTTACGACTCACAATTCTGACTTTACGACTCACAATTCTGACTTTTACAACTCACAATTCTGACTTTACGTCTTGCAAATCTGACTATACGTCTCGCCATTCTCGAAATTCTGACTTTTACGTCTCACAATTCCGACTTTACATCTCACAATTCCGACTTTACGTCTGACAATTCTGACTTTACATCTCACAATTCCGACTTTACGTCTGACAATTCTGACTTTACGCCTCACAATTCTGACTTTACATCTCACAATTCTGACTTTACTACTCACAATTCTGACTTTACTACTCACAATTCTGACTTTACGACTCATCTGACTTTACGACTCACAATTCTGACTTTACGACTCACAATTCTGACTTTTACAACTCACAATTCTGACTTTACGTCTTGCAAATCTGACTATACGTCTCGCCATTCTCGCAATTCTGACTTTTACGTCTCACAATTCTGACTTTTACATCTTGGAATTCAGACTTTTACATCTTGGAATACTGACTTTACACTTCACAACTTTACAAGACTTTACATTTCGCAATTCGAACTTTTATGTATTACAATTCAGATTTCACGACTTTATGGGGTGAACGCAGTGTTTCAAGTGCAGTCCTTAAGAGAGCGTATACCTTTATAAACGTTCTTGGGTGTCTGACAGGTGTGTCCACAGCCGTTAGAGCAGCACTTCTTCAGACTTGTGCAGTCGCTGTCAGAGTCGCAGCTCTGTACGCATGCGGCCTCAAACCCGCTGGCCTTCTCCTCCGCCGGACACTCGCCCTGCTTCAGTGTCTGCACCGACCGCAGAAACTCACAGCTCGTCAGACACTCGTAGTGCTTCTTCGGAAACTGAGTCTGAAAACACAGCACAGATTCAACAGGTGAGCTGCATTCAGGGTATCTGCAGGTTTCTAAGGCTCTGTCCATATGGACACGGGTATAATTATCATCACTTATTTCACATTTTTATTTATTTTTCAGTTAAACATAATTTATTTTACATTAAATTCCCTGCTCTGGTAAATATCATTTGGGAAATATATGGAGAAGAAAAGGCGATGTGATGGTGCAGTTAGTAGCACAATCATCTCACAGCAAGAAGAGCCCTGGTTCGAGCCTCAGCTGGGCCAATTGTAATTTCTGTGTGGAGTTTGCATGTTCTCCTCGTGTTGGTGTGGGTTTACCAAGTGCTCCGGTTTCCCCCACTGTCCAAACACATGCGCTATAGGGGAATTGATGAACTAAATTGGCCGTAGTATAAAAGTGTGTGTGTGAATGAGCGTGTATGGTCTTTCCCAGTACTAGGTTGCAGCTGGAACACACACACACACCTCACACAGATCCTGACACTGGTTTTCCTTCAGGTCCCATGAGGCTCGGCACGGTTCCAGACACTGAGGAGGAAACACAGAAAAGAGGAGACGAGTGTCAGATCTACATGATGAACAACAGCCTGGACCACAAACCATTCACGCATTACATCTGCAGCAATTTACATGCACATGTAACTAGTTAAAGATACACATTAATAATTGAATGTTCGTTAGATGACGTTACCACACAAATGGTTTAAATTTGATTTAAATATTAAAACAAACAAATGAAACAAACAGATCATTGAGTATTAAAGGAGCAGTATGCAACCCAGTGTATGTAACTCGGTGTTGCAGGGTTGTTGCTAGATCGGATACATTAGCGGCCGGAAGTTAACAAGAATAATTTCTATTACTTATTAAATTACCCATTTATAGTATTTTATTAACATCTACCCTCACCCTAACCCTAAACCCAACCGTCACAGTAATGTAGAAACAGTAGTTGTAAGGTATTATCTATGTTATCTATTAAATTACCCTATAAACTGTATGTTTTAACTCCTACCCCAGCCCAAAACCCAACGGTCACAGTATTGTAAAACTATTCATTATTGTTATACAGTGTCATAAAAATGCTGGCATATTAATGTGCATATCGCACTTCCGGCCGGCCGCATATCTGATCTAGACTTTACCGTATTGCATTTCTCTGACAAGACTACGCAAGTGCAGGTTGCCAGATTGATGTGAATGTACCTCACTATCCAGCCTAACGGATAGTTGAACTGTTTTTTAAATAAAAGCAACAACATCCGATAGAAGAAATATTTTCCATATTAAAGTGAGTTTTTGACCTGCCCAACACCTGAAATTTATATTTGAGAAACAGCTTCAATTTCTCACAGCTGAACAACAGAAAACTGACAATGATCAGCTCAGGTTCCTCAGAGCAAGCCAACACATATCAGTGATTCAGCATCTACATTTAACCATGTTAAAGAGGTTTAATATGTGTTCATTAGATTATAAAGCTTACCCTTGTGCTGGAGTGCAGTGAGTGCTCTATTCTGTGCTTCTGAATGGCTGCATTTACTTTTCTGTCCTGTTTTGTTTGGTGCAAACAGCCAAATTGCTCATCGCTGCATATCTTGTCACATAGCATGCTGTTAACACATAGGGTTACAATGTAACCTGCTCATCTAGAGTTTACACTCCTAATATTTATATTATCTGCAAATTAATAACCTCATGTGGAACTCTGAATCTGCATCTCATTTCGGAGTCTGCTACTGTCCACCGGAGGTCGCATTTCAGTCACGGACGCATGCTTTAAGAGCCTTCCTGACTGAATGAATGAAATACGCTGTTTTCCACCATCTGGCAACCCAGAGGGCTGAAATATAGTTGGCTAAACTGGCAAAGACAGACGTTCCAGCACGTTACGCACATGTTCAAAGCAGAATATCTGACTTTAGCATTGTTTTTCAGATAAAGAATGTTCACTGAGCATGTTTCAGAAAAATCTGCAAACATATTATGGTGTTGTTATGCTTTAGAAGAGTCAGAAACTTACATACAGCAACTTTAAACAATTAAAAAAAGACAAAAAAAATCTGTTTTATTTTGAACAATTTTAATATACAAATAAAGCAATTACTAATAATCATTAATTAAACTAGTAAAATATAAGATTAAACAAGTTATGTTAAACTAGAAACATTTAATTACTAATTTATTAATTCTAAAAGTAAAAATTTATTTTAAAATAAAGCGGATTCATATTAAACATTTAACAATAATTAAATTATGAAAACATTCATTTAAAGTGCAAATTTTTAAATAATGAGCATAAAATGCATAACATAAATGTGTTATGAATATAAATTGTAATTGACTAATAAAACTGCACAAATAAATAGTTTTAAATCAAAATCAATCAAAACAAACAAAATTAATTAAACTTGAAAATTGAAATAAAAAACAATCAATAATCACAATGAAAAATAACAGCAATTTTTAAAACACACGAATTAAACGAAGACATATTTTGTAAATAATTAAAATAATTAACAAAAAAAATTATAATTAAATAATTAAAAATAAAAACTAATAATAATAATAATAATAATTATTATTATTATTATAATTATAATAATAAACCACATTAATACAAATTTAAAAATATAACATTGAAACACTAAAATCAATCAATAAACAGAATGTTTAAAAAAAAATGTAAGAATAATAAATATTAGATTTCCTTATTGATACAAGTAAACAATTCATTCATTCATTCATTTTCTTTTCGGCTTAGTCCCTTTATTAATCAGGGGTCACCACAGCGGAATGAACCGCCAACTTATCTAACATGTTTCACGCAGCGGATGCCATTCCAGCTGCAACCCCATCACTGTAAAACACCCATACACTCCCATTCACATTTACACACATACACTACGGTCAATTTAGTTGATCAGTTCCCCTATAGCGCATGTGTTTGGACTGTGGGGGAAACCAGAGCACCTGGAGGAAACCCACACCAACACGGGGAGAACATGCAAACTCCACACAGAAATGCCAACTGACCCAGCCAAGGCTCGAACCAGGGGCCTTCTTGCTGTGAGGCGACTGCACTACCGTGCTTCCCACAAGTAAACCACAGACATGTAAATTAAATAGTTACATTTAATAGCTGCAAATTACTGGATAAATATATGAGGTAAATTTGCTTGATCAGTGACAACAGTCATATTTATATCTGGTTTCTAAGCCCAAAACAAACCCAGACGGGCTGATGAAGGCCTGAAGCGAAGCTAAAATCAGCCATTCATGATTAAGTTCTGCTCCACATGAACACAGCCTGATCATGTGCTGTGTGTAACAGAGGAAAGCATTAGTGTGAGTAAATGATGACAGCACAATCAGAAACCAGATCCATCCATCAGTGCATTGGGCTGAGAATCATTCCTCACTCACACTCCAACAAACGCAAAGAGAAAGAGGACAAACGAGCAAATGCGCTGAAGCACTGCTGGGTCAGTCCCAAACCACAGCAGCAGAGCCAAAACCAGAAACACCAACCTGCTGCTCTGCATACAGCCGCTGCTACTGACTGCACAGTCCAAATACAATCAAAAATACTAGTGTGACTTACGGCTCGCATGTATGACTCTACGTCTCACAATTGTTTCCACATCACATTTCAAGGTTACGTCAAGTGTACGCTGTGCATTTTTGAGTTTACGTCTCACATTTTGACTTTACGACTCGCAATTCTGAGTTTAACGTATATCGCAATTCTGTTTGCACATCACATTTCTGAACTCACGTCAAGTTTACAGCATGCATTTCTTAGCTTACGTCTCACATTTTTCAGTTTACGTCTTGCAGTTGTTTGCACATTACATTTTTGAGTTTACGTCTTGCATTTTCAAGTTTATGGCTTGCATTTATAACTTTACGTTTAGCAATTCTGTTTTTAAAGTCTCGTAACTTTGCACGTCACATTTCTGAGTTTGTGTCTCACATTTTCAAGCTCACGACGTGCAGTTTTTAGTTATGTCTTGCATTTTTAAGTTTACTTCTTGCAATTCTGAGTTTAACATCTCAGAATTCTGTTTGCACATCACTTCAGAATTTTTGTCAAGTTTACGCTGAGCATTTTTGAGTTTGTCACAAATTTGTTCTTTATGTCTCGCAATTCTGACTTTAACATCTCACAATTTTGTTTGCACATCACATTTCTGAATTCACATCAAGTTTACAATTTTACATTTTTAGTTAATGCCTTACACTTCTGACTTTAACGTAACGCAATTCTGTTTGCACATCACATTTCTGAGCTTACACCAAGTTTACGCTGTGTATTTTTAAATTCATGTCTCGCATTTTTGAGTTTATGTCTCGCAATTCTGAGTTTAACGTAACGTAATTCTGTTTGCACATCACAATTTTGAGTTTACGGGTCCTGTCATACACCCGGCGCAATGTGGCGCAAGACGCAACGCAATTGTTATTTACTACTTTCAGCTTGACGCAAGAGTCGTTTTAAGGTGCATTTGCGCTCATATGTGCGCCCATAGGCGTTCTGGTCTAAAAAAGCAGGCGTGTTTTGGCACGTTGCTATTTTGAGAAACTATAGTAGTCTGTTCTTTAGAACAGAACAAAGCCGGTCAATTGTCTGGCAGAGTGCGCCTGGCTTACACACTGTTTAATACACACAAGATGTAGAGCAATACGCAAATATCTTTACATATGAAAAATATATAAAATATTAAGGATATATATAGGATATAATAAAGATATATGTAGGATATAAATATAAAGGATCAAAATATTACAAAACATATTATTTTCTAGCCTACATAAATATGAAAAACCACTGCTTTTATGTCTTCTTCATCTAGGGAGGCCTTTTCAGTTCATTCATAACAATTTGCTTTTGTATAATGTTATTATTATTAGCAGTATTATTTATTATATCCATATTTATATCTGTTTTATTAAAAACAAGCTTAGATTTGCTCACCTGTTAGGGTGTAGACCATATGGGGCACAGCATGTGTTTTAGGATATAACTCAGGTTTTTGAGCACACTTCATTATTATTGTTCATTTATCCATTTGCTGGAAATTAGAACTGAATTTAGAAATAGTTTTGAAACTATAGTAGTTTATTTGCGCTTAACAAACGAAATTATTAGTTATTAATTATTATAGGCTAATTGATGTCTGTGTGTAAAGGTTTCCCTATTCAAGAGAGCGAAAGTGAATTATGAGATGCCTTATCTCTCATTCTCGCGCGGTAGATGCTCTGTTTAACTGTTTTCTTGCTTGTGAAATGCTCAGTTTTTCTACTTACACTTACTTTGCGTCATGTAAATAGCAAATGCGCTTATGGCGCAACTGGCTCTTAAAGGGAATAGGAGATAAGACTCTGATTGGTTTATTTTCAAAACATACGGCGCAAAGCAGATTTTTCCGTCCTTATATTAGCGAAAATGGATCCTACACGCCCTGAAAGCGTTTGCACCCTTTGCTCTGCGCATGGATCGTCAAAATAGAGCCCTACGTCTCATTTTCAAGTTTACGACTTTTATTTTTTTTGTTTACGTTGCACAATTCTGACTTTTAACATCTCGCAATTGTTTGCACATCACATCATATTTACGTCTTACATTGTCATGTTTATGGCTTGCATTTATAACTTTACGTTTAGCAATTCTGTTTTTAAAGTCTCGCAACTTTGCACATCACATTTCTGAGCTTACACCAATTTTACGCTGTGCATTTTTGAGTTTATATCTTGCATTTTTGAGCTTACGTCTCACAATTCTGACTTTAATGTATCGCAAAAGTTAATGATTTGCATTTTTGAGTTTGACTAACATTTTCAAGTTCTCAACTTGCATTTTTTGGTTTACGTTGCACATTTCTGACTTTAACATGTTGCAATCGTTTGCACATCACATCACATTTACGTCTTGCATTTTTAAGTTTATGGCTTGCATTTATAACTTTACGTTTTGTCTCACATTTTCAAGCTCAAAACTTGCAGTTTTTAGAGTGTACTCACACTATGTACCACTATGTGTTTGACATGTACCAATTTTAACTTTATTTTTCAGAATTTTTGTACATTTCTGTCTTTCAGCTCTCAATTCTGACTTTAAATCTCAATTTGTTTTTTAACTCTTTTAGATTTTAAGTTTAACAAATCTGTTTACGTCTCACAGATCTAAGTTTAACGTCTCGAAATTCAGAGTTTAACATCTGGCAATTCTGACTTCACATCTCACAATTATGATTTTACTTTTCAGACGAATTTGTACATATTAATTTACATCACTTCTGAATTTGTAAAATATTTTGAGTTTAAATGTCAAAATCTTTTCTTTCAAAACGTTTCATTAGTTTAAAATAAATTTTTTTTTATTTTTTGAGTTTAAAAAAAATCTTTCAATTCTGAATTTTTAATATCATTTTGAGTTTAAAAATCTAAAAATTACATTATCATTATCTGTTAAATGTTTAGAATCGAAACATCCAACAATGACAACAATCCAGCATTTAAAGACAACAACAGTTGCTTAAAGTGCAGCACGAATCCATCATCCAGACTTGGCGTCGTCTTTAAAACGCATAAAAGCAGAGAGATGCTGTGAGAAGTGCTGAGTAAGTGAGCTGACCCGTTTATGGGATTTTAATTAGCTCATTAGCAGCGCTGTCATTATTGTGCCATTGGCAGCCAAACATTTACTTGCTGTTAAATGGAGTGTGAGGATGAAGCGCATGTCCAAACTCAAATCAGACATTTCCATGTGCTCGGGATAAAGCAATGCTGTTTGGCTTCAAACGGATTCCACATTAAAACTGTTTTAGGACTCTAGATGGCAGGACAGGTCAGTCAATTTACCAACACTAGATTATTAGCATATTTCGAGAGTTCACACTAAGCTGATGACTGATAATAAAGCGTGTTTGGCATGCTGTCCTGGGACAGAGCCCTGAGCTCAGTTGATCCTCGAGCCCTGGGCTCCCTCCCGTTTGCAGAGCGAGTGGAGATTGAGCTCCGGTAGATCTCGAGAGCTCCCCACTTATGTAGCTAATAACACATTACTTTATGAGGGAAAATATTGTAGGCTAAGAACTTGACTGTGATGCCAATTTGGTTTAGTCAATGTACTCATGATGCATTACTTTGGGCTGTTGGAGGAAACCAGGGAACCTGAGAGAAACCCACGCCAGCAAGGGGAGAACATGTTAAGTCTGCACTGAAACGTCTCCCGGCCTAGTAAAGGCTAGAACTATTGGGGATAGACGATATAAAATGTACTGAACTCACAAATAAAATAAACATAAAATAAGCCCCTCCCACAGTCAAATCACGCACAGCTCATCTACATATTAAACACCAACTCCATTCCCATTGGCTGATCATCTATTATTGTTCCACATTTGAAAGAAGTTGACACAAAGAAAATAAATCAAGACAAGTGACGCCCAAGTTCAGCATGTTGAAGTTGACTCGAGTGTGTGTTGACTGTAGAGTGATGGTGTGTGTGTTTATGGTGTTGCTAAGTGTGTTTCTGCTGGACTGGTTCTGCTCGACTAAACAGAAACAGATCTCAGGCATTCATTCACAACAAACTCGCTCACTTCACACGTCACGACAAGATCAGAAAGGAAAAATGTGGAAAAACAAATGGGACACAGGCGACAGCTGAGCTAATACACACTAGAGGGAGACGAGTGTGGAAAATACTGCACTAAATGAAGCGTGAGACTGGAGTCAAGCACGGGCTCTAAAACACACCGACAGAACAAGAGCAGACACTCAACATCCTGCAGGTGTGCATATTCATATTAATCATCTGCATATTCATCTTTTGCATGTTATTCATATTCAGCATATTTGGTGGTGGAGCAACATACTATTTCACAGCATGAGTAATTGTAGTTCATGATACATTATTATAACAATATATTTGATGATATAGTTAATTAAATAAGTGGTTATTAACAATTATAATAAATGAATTACAGCTATTGGTACTGGATTCAAGCACAAGCCTTAAAAACACTGACAGAATGAGAGCAGAGACTGAATATCCTGCAGGTGTGCATAATCATCATTTGCATATTCATAAGACTCATATTAATCATTATACATCAGCATATTGATTAGGGTTAGGTGGTGGACTAACATATTATTTTATGGTATGAGTAATTTTATTGCATGGAAATGATATGTTTTAACATTATTATAATAATATATTTGATGCAATAGTTTATTAAATAGGTGGTAATTCACACAATTAATTACAGCTCTTGATGCTGGATTCAAGTACAGACTTTAAAACACACTGACAGAACAAGAGCAATACAATATTTGTCATATTGACATCAATCATTTGCATATTCAACACATTCATATTAATAATTTGCATATTAATCATTTCCAGCAGCATATTGATTAGGGTTATGTGGACCAACATAATATTTCATGGTATAAGTCATTTATTTTATTCATGGTGACAATATATTTGAACATTGTTTTAACAATATATTTGATGTCATAGTTTATTAAATAGGTGGTTATTAACAAAGTGTTATAATTAATAATTTCTGTTATTGTGCTGGATTCAAGGAGAGGCTTTACAAAACACTGACGGAACAAGAGCAAGACACTGACAATCCTGCAGGCGTGAATATTTGTCACATTCATATCCATCATTTGCATATATATCAAATTCATATTAATAAATTGCATGTTAATCATATCCATTACAATATTCTGCATATGGATTAGGGTTAGGTGGTGGAATAGTATATTATTTTATGGTATAAACAATATATATTAACATTATTATAATCATATATTTGATGAAATTGTTTATTATTGGTAATTTACCATTTCCCAGAGATGGGTTGTGGCTGGAAGGGCATCCGCTGCGTAAAAACGTGCTATATAAGTTGGCGGTTCATTCCCCAGTGGAGACCTCAGATTAATAAAGGGATTAAGCCGACAAGAAAATGAATGAATGAATGAATGAATGAATGGTAATTTATCAAATTGATTACAGCTCAAGCTTCAAGCATGGGCTCCTAAATACACTGACAGAATAAGGGCAACACAATGAACATCATGCAGCTGTGCATATTCATCATATTTATATGAATCAATTGCATGTTCATCATATTTAAATTAATAATTTGCATATTAATCATTTCCATCAGCATACTAATTAGGGTTATGTGGTGGATCAACACACTATATCATGGTTTGTTTGTTTGTTTGTTTGTTTGTTTGTTTGTTTGTTTGTTTGTTTGTTTGTTTCAAAGAAACCCTACATTTGAACATTATTATAACAATATAGTTAATGATATAGTTTATTTAAAAGGTGGTTATTAACAAAAAGGTGTTATATTAAATGAATTACAGATATTGGTAGTGGATTCAAGGAGAGCATTCAAGCATATTCATCATATTAATACTGATCATTTGCATGTTAATTATATCCATCAGCACATTGATTAGGGTCAGGTGGTGGACTAGCATACTATTTCACGGTATGATTCATTTTATTGCATGAAAACAAAGTATGTTTGACGATATAGTTAATTAAATAGGTGGTCATTAACAAAAAGTGTGACAATAAACTAATTACAGCTATTGGTACTGGATTCTTTAAAAATACTGACAAAGCAAGACTGAACATCCTACAGGTGTGCATATTCATCATTTGCATATGCATCATTTGCATATTCATCATATTCATATTAGTATTCAGTATATTGATTAGGATTAAGTGGTGGACCAACATATTATATCACAGTATGATTTACTTTATTTCATGGTAACAGTATACTTGATAATAAAGTTAATTAAATTGACGGTAATTAACAATACAAATGTACACATAATTTAATTACAAAAGCATATAATTAGGAATTATTTAAATAATAGCATGTGCATTAACTAACTGCACAACAACTGTATAATGAGAAGACCAGATATGCATGCACTCACACCCACAGACACACTAACATGCACACACACACACACACACACACACACACACAAACATACAACCTATGCCACAGCACATAAAAACAAAAACACACACCTACACGACACACTGACACAGATAAACACACACACTCAAAAAGACATACAATCACCACACAAATGCCACATCGCGTCACACACAAACACAAAACTCTCAGACACATTCACATGCAAACACACACACACAAACACACACACATTCACATACACACACCACAGAGACAAACCACCAACCACACAAACACACTACAGATAAACACACTCTTACTGAATAAAACATCATTCAAACACACTTAAACACACACAATGCACACAACAGCAAACAATGAACCCTGAAAAATTCAACACAAAC
>NC_141029.1:57622500-57630000 GCF_052040795.2 Danio rerio | reverse complement strand
ATCATTTCTGCAAAATGAAGTATGTTTAGAAAAAAGCAAAATTAGAAAAATAATATTGCAAAACATATAATTGACAGCAATATTATCGTAAATGACATTTATTAAAAAATAAAATAAAATAAAAAACCACTAGAAATGCAAATAAAAATATCTACTGATTGCAAATTACATGACAAAATGAGTAGCCAGTAATAATTTCTGCTAGCTTACACATTTAAGGTTATGTAATCTGACTGCTTATGGATTACTTTTAGATTACTTTTGTGCCATTGCTAATTTGATTTCACATATACTGATCCAAGATAATCTTGTGGAGGAAACTGGAGCACCTGGAGGAAACCCATGCAAACGCCACACAGAAATGCCTACTGACCCAAACCAGACTTGAACCAGCAACCTTCTTGCTGTGAGGCCACAGTGCTAACCACTGAGCCACCATGCTGCACCTCAAGTTTGTTATAAAAAAATGAGGACTTTAATACTTGTAATAATGCAATCCATACACACACAATGGCAGTAACTTGTTAACAATTAAGTATTTTACAAAGTAGCTTTTACTATTGAAAGTAATCTACATTAAATAAAATCCATCACCACCAGCTCTGCTTCCCTTGAAGCACAGAAACTTGATGTTACACAGAAACTCAACGCATTTCCATTTAAAAGAAGCTTCAATCATGACGACAGCAAACGGCTTGTCTAGGAAAGCAATGCAACTGAAGGTAAACAGATCAGCGTTGCACATAATCATCTGCAATGTCTGCCCGCTGGTTGTTTATCTTCAAAACACAATCCTTCATGCTCGCAGATGCCAGATGTCAAGAGTTTAATCCTACAATCAGAGGACAAACATGCATGCTGATTCTCAATGAGTGCACACAAGCTCTGTAAAACACTGCATTTGCTTTAACAGAGAAAACATCAACATAACTGAGCATAACAGAACTGTTGGAGCTAATATAATAAGATTCCTTGCTAAGTTGTGATTTGTTTACCAGATTTCATAATATCAAGTGTTTTTAAGACAAATAAATCAGTATATCAATATATGCGAAATAAATAAGGGTGTCATGATCCTCCAAATCCTCGATTCGATTACATTTTAGATTCTGAAGGCACGATTCGATTCGATTTTCGATTATGAATAACTAATTAATGACCAATTAATGATTTGTAGCCTACCGTTTAAACTACCTGACCTGCATGGTCTTTGTTTTACCCATAAACAAATCATACAGTAAATGAATAAAGGCAAGATATACACATAATTACCACCTGTCAATCACTTTTTCTGCGGGACTCGTGAATAGGCAGTGATCTGTGTCGTTATAATGGCGTCGGTAAAAAAGACGCACAACCAACAGGAACCAGCCAACAATATCTGAGGTGTTCGCTAAAATGACGAAGTACAAGTGAGTGAAAGATTGAAGCAGTCCTCTGACTGCCTGGACCTGCTGTCTCGAGCGCATGGCTGTGTGTGCGTCTGTGTGTGTGTGGTCAGAAATGCTACACGCCACTGTGGATGTCAAATCGTTGTCGTTCTAAAATGCAATTTAAAAACAAAGACAGTGTAAACAGGGCCTGAGTGTGTACTTTTCACCAGCGGATTTGCAACGAGGGCGGGCGGAGGATCGCGATGGCGGTGTTGTCTATCGGACGAACCGTACGTAATAGCAGTACATAGCAGAGCTAATAGCAGTACATAGCAGAGCTTGCAAAACTGTGTTTTTTTTTGTCGACAACACGAACGTTGTCAACATAACTCACTGGAAATCCAAAATGCTTCCACACCGGCGACTTCATTGAAAGAGGAGAGGGTTTAAGCTCTGTCGACGGGTCTCCTGCTTCTGCAGTTTAACAAGCACTTCAACAAGCCTGAAGTGACATGGGGGCGTGGCAGCATCGACGATTCTATTTTTTGATTCGATAATCGAAATTGAGCATAAATTTCGATCGATTTCAATTAAAAATCAAAATCGTGACACCCCTAGAAATAAACAATCATGCAAATAAACATTTTGGAACTGCAGAAATGTAAAAAATATATATAATTATGATTTACTTGAGCAAAAATATTAATTAAAGAGCCCCTATTATGGGTTTTTGAGAATGATCTTCATCACTGTGTAACACACCTCTACGTGAAGTGAATTTCCAGCTCAGGCTTAAATCTGTAAGTGCACAGTGTTTAAAACTATTGATCCATCTATAAAAGAGTCGACCCAGAGTGGTTCGAATGAATCGCAGCTAAACTAGTCGTGTTGGCATGACATCGATACAGAACTCAAGCCCGCCCATTTGCTGTTCGCGCAGACCCGCAAAAATTGAAACCTCCAGCCATAAACACTGTAGAAAAACGAAGAGTAAGACAAACACTGCAGCAGATCCCGGCTGAATGATGTCGTAAGGACGCTGTGCTCTGAGCTGTGAGGGAAAGTTAGTGGTATTTTCCCTATCCAAAGATAAGGCTGTGAAGAGTCAGCGGTTGAAGATTAGTTATGCAAAAATACCAGAGCAATATAGCCCAGCCTTGTGCTGTGTTCCAGTCATTTTTCTGACGAGTGCTACAGCAATCTACATGCTTACAACGGAAGATTCGCCAACCATTTGTTAAAAGGACGAGAAAAGACTATTGATGTACGGGACTTTATCAGAGCTTTTATTTAACTGCTTTTAACAATTATCTCAGTAATGCTACGTCACTTTAGGTATGATTTTGTTGTACGTTTTAGTTGACAATTCCACAAGGGGCATTTTGTGGATCTGAAATAAGTCACTCAGGTTACATTTTGTTATGCGTTTCAGATTATAAATTTAGCATCTTTTTTAGCAAATCTAAAATACGGCACTTTGGGTATGTTTTAGATGACAAATCCACTACATTTCTGCAAATCTGAAATACATTAGGAGATAAAAGAAACATCCTCCAATAGTATAATCTTTAATACTTCTCAGCAATATTATAATTCTGCCTTTAAGTAATTAAGTAATTAAATATTAAGCGCTGTAAACACTAATTTCAGCAGCATGTTACACACACTTAATACACTTCATTAAACATGTACACACAGACATCACCTATATATTACATAACTACAGGTAACTATGCTTATATATAATAACTTTAACTGTTAATGTTATTAGTAACTAATATATAACCGTAACTTTTCTAAAATGTGTAGTAATGTGCAATATTTGTGAAGCTGCTTTGAAACAATAACAATTGTGAAAATAGATATATAAATAAACATGAATTTAATTTAACTTAAAAGTTAACGTAAGTCAGTAAACCCATTTACTTAAAGTTATTATGTAAATGAAGCATGTGCATAATGATAAAAATTAGGTCAACAGTTACAATTACAACAGGTTCACTCACTTTTTTAAGTACTGAAAGTAATTACTTTTAGCAATTATCTCAGCAATGCTACGTCACTTTAGGTGTGATTTTGTTGTACGTGTTGGATGACACTTCCACAAGGGACTTGTCGACAATTTGCAGATCTGAAGTAAGTCACTTCGGTTACATTTTGTTATGCGTTTCAGATTATATTCAGCAGAAAACACTGTCTTTTTTAGCAAATCTGAAATACGGCACTTTGGATATGTGTTAGATGACAAATCCACGACATTTCTGCAAATCTGAAATACATTAAGAGATAAAAGAAACATCATCTAATAGTATAATCTTTAATACTTCTCAGAAATATTACAATTCTGCTGAAATTAATGAGTAATTAAATATTAAGCGCTGTAAACACTAATTTCAGCAGCATGTTACACACACTTAATAAACTTCATTAAACATGTACACACAGACATCACCTATATATTACATAACTACAGGTAACTACGCTTATATATAATAACTTTAACTGTTAACGTTATTAGTAACTAATAAATAACCGTAACTTTTCTGAATTTGTAGTAATGTGCACTATTTGTGAAGCTGCTTTGAAACTATAACAATTGTGAAAAGAGATATACAAATAAACATGAATTTAATTTAACTTAACAGTTTACGTAAGTCGGTAAACCCACTGGCTTAAAGTTATTATGTAAATGCAGCATGTGCATAATGATAAAAATTAGGTTAACAGTTACAATTACAACAGGTTTACTCACTTTAAGTAACGAAAGTAATTACTTTTAGCAATTATCTCAGCAATGCTACGTCACTTTAGGTATGATTTTGTTGTACGTGTTGGATGACACTTCCACAAGGGACTTGTCGACAATTTGCAGATCTGAAGTAAGTCACTTCGGTTACATTTTGTTATGCGTTTCAGATTATATTCAGCAGAAAACACTGTCTTTTTTAGCAAATCTGAAATACGGCACTTTGGATATGTGTTAGATGACAAATCCACGACATTTCTGCAAATCTGAAATACATTAAGAGATAAAAGAAACATCATCTAATAGTATAATCTTTAATACTTCTCAGCAATATTACAATTCTGCTGAAATTAATGAGTAATTAAATATTAAGCGCTGTAAACACTAATTCCAGCAGCATGTTACACACACTTAATAAACTTCATTAAACATGTACACACAGACATCACCTATATATTACATAACTACAGGTAACTATGCTTATATATATAATAACTTTAACTGTTAACGTTATTAGTAACTAATATATAACTGTAACTTTTCTAAAATGTGTAGTAATGTGCAATATCTGTGAAGCTGCTTTGAAACAATAACTACTATTGTGAAAAGAGATATACAAATAAACATGAATTTAATTTAACTTAACAGTTTACGTAAGTCGGTAAACCCACTGACTTAAAGTTATTATGTAAATTAAACATGTGCATAATGATAAAAATTAGGTTAACAGTTACAATTAAAAAAGGTTTACTCACTTTTTTAAGTAACGAAAGTAATTACTTTTAGCAATTATCTCAGCAATGCTACGTCACTTTAGGTGTGATTTTGTTGTACGTGTTGGATGACACTTCCACAAGGGACTTGTCGACAATTTGCAGATCTGAAGTAAGTCACTTCGGTTACATTTTGTTATGCGTTTCAGATTATATTCAGCAGAAAACACTGTCTTTTTTAGCAAATCTGAAATACGGCACTTTGGATATGTGTTAGATGACAAATCCACGACATTTCTGCAAATCTGAAATACATTAAGAGATAAAAGAAACATCATCTAATAGTATAATCTTTAATACTTCTCAGAAATATTACAATTCTGCTGAAATTAATGAGTAATTAAATATTAAGCGCTGTAAACACTAATTCCAGCAGCATGTTTTGGGAAAGCTCCAGTGACGACGCTTCCAGCCGAATAATCAACAGTGGCGTGAGTCTATTTCTCTGAGCGAGTCTGGCACCGATGCTTATTTGCAAATCAAATCAACAGAAGCTTCGGGGGATCTCAGAAGTCTGACCCCTGAGAGCAAACCCAAACTTTTCAGCTCCTCATTTCGCTTCAACAAGCTCCCTAAAGTTGTCAAACTTTCTTGCCGTGTGAAGGCCGAGCTCCAGAAGAAGTGGTCACACGAAACATAAAGAAAGGACACACAAAAAGGCTGACAAAGGCTGTGAATGGAGGCTGACGGAGCTGCTGTTGAATGCTAATGAAGCTCTAATGCTGGCTAATGCGGGCCAGCGGGGTTAATTATCATAACAACAGGGGTTCTGGAGGGAGATGGACGTTTCGCAGGACATGCCAACACTGAAGAGCCCGGATCCAGAGGTCCAGCGCTCGCTTTGTTTCAATAATTAACCCTCCTGTGCTTGACTTTTGTTAAAGAGTGACTCTAGTGTACTGTCGGACTCGCACCGTCTCTCAAACTCAGACTCATTGGAAATAAATGCAGCAGTCGATATTTTAGCGAAATGTAAAATCTGTTTTTCCAGGTATGTTTCTTTACACGTTTCAGATCACAAATCCACTAAAGGGCGAACTCTATGATTAGCAAATCTGAAGTACATCACTTTAAGTGTTTTGTTGCATCTTTCAACTGACAAAAATCACAAAAGGGCACTGTATACGTTTCTGAAATCTGAAAAACGTCACTCAGAGTATGTTTTATTGTACATTTAAGATGAGCAATGCACTAGAGGGCACTGTTGACATTTTGCGAATCTAAAATATGTCACTTGGGTTACGTTTTGTTGTGCATTTCAGGTGATAAATTCAGTAGAGGATGCAGTCTTTCTTGTTAGCAAATCTGAAATCTGTGACTTTTGGTATGTTTTGTAGTGTTTCAGATGATAAATCCATTACAAGTCCCAGTTTACATTTTGCAAATCTAAAATACATGACTTACGGTATGTTTTGCACTTTTGTAGTGAACTGACCACTCCAGAAAATTCAATTCAATTCAACTGTTTATTGTCATGTGCACAGTGAGGAAACACGTTTCCCTGTACAAAGAGATTCTTACTATGCCGTCCACAGTGAAGTCATACACACAACATACACATCATACACATAAATATACACAGAAGTGACTGACGTATGATTATAAAATGCAAGTATATAAATATCTATGAAAGTAAACAATATATAAAACTGATTTAAGTAATGAAACAGATGTAAACAATGTACAGTGGTTCTTAAATTGTGCTTATTATGCGAAAAGTGCCTAGTGCAATTGGCTTATGTGCAAAAAATAGTGCAAACTGGGATGGAGAATGTAGTGTTGTACTGAGCAGAAAAAGAGACTGTTATGTGCATTTGGTTATCTGTTTAGAAGTCTGATAGCTGGTGGGAAGAAAGAGTTCTTGAGTCTGGTAGGAGTGTGAATAATCTGTGTTGTGGGTGAGTGGGGTCTTTCAGGATGGAGGCAGTTCTCTTGTCATATCAGAAAAGATGATCATATGGAGATAAATAAGTGATGCAAACATATTTACTACAAATCAAAGATGCTATTAAGTTGTTTGTGGTATTTATTAAGTGTTGTGCAAATAAAATGCACAAAAATAATGCTTTATTCAGTAAATACCATTTGTGTGTGGATCAAAAAGGATCAAAAGTTGTTGACATCATATGTATCCCTATAAACTGCAATTAAACATTTGATCAAGTATGTTTTTAGTTTGGTGCATCTGGAGAGTCTCTTCTGCTGATAAACATTGATGGTATTTAAAAGTGTGTAATTGCTGTATTATTATTTAATAGTATTGTTTTTATGTTTTAGTAAAATATGTATTTATCATAATTATTAATTTACTTTGTTTTAAGTGTATGGACTTTTTCATTCATTTTATTTCATTTATATTATTATTATTAATATTATGATTCTATCATGTTTTTAAAAAATGCCTTATAGCTTGTTTGACAATGTTTAAAATAAAATTGTTGTTAAAAAAAGGATGCTTTTTGCGGTTTCAGGAAAAGCGTAGACTGAAGCATGCATTATGAATGTATTTCCAATAAGCTTGTGTTGGTCTCCTCAGTCAATCAGTGGAAAGGCTTAAACAGGTTGAACAGAGCCATTTACAAACTCACTGTACTGGACAATAGCCCAC
>NC_141029.1:57575000-57620000 GCF_052040795.2 Danio rerio | reverse complement strand
GTCCCACCCAGAGAACCACAACAGATGCATTACTAAATACCATCGTAAAGAGCACGATTCTGAAGCATTCCTGACAGATAACCAGCAACAGAAACACACCAAGCACTAGCATGGCATGATCTCCTCAGGGGCACCAGAAGTGTGTGTGTGACTCTCAGAGATGTAGAGGGCCAATAGTAATGGGAACGCCCAAAACTGAGACACGCAAACAGCCAAATCCTGCTTTAACACAGCACTCTTGATGAATGACTGGGGACAGAGCCGCTGCCAGGACCCTACACTGGCCAACTCCTCGGAAAGGAAAAGAGCAGGTCTTTTGTTGCATTCAAGCACAAAAACAAAGCGCCTTTTTGGCTTTAAGGCGCAGTGTATCTCCTCTTTGAAGCCCTCTGACATCCTCATTAACTCAGGAGAAAGAGAACTTGTGAAGCAAAATGAATTTGTGTTTTGCCTTGTTAATGTCTGTTCTTGTTGGCCGAACTTCACACGCCGTCTTCTGAAGGCCAGCGTGATGCATTTTCATTTCAATACCATTCAAAATGTAAGTCTTAAAAGATGGCCATTGCTGAGAAATTGGCTATTCGGGATATTGGATACTAATGCAATAATTGTAGAAAGTCGTTTCAGACATGGGATAAAAAATGTATTAACAAAAAAGTAATAGCAACTTTAAAAAAAAAAAAGTTTATGCCATTTTTTAATCTTATTAACTCCAGTTTTGAACTTAGAATGAAGAGTAAATAAGGGTTTTTTGTATGTTTGTTTGTTTCTGCTACAAAATAAACCATTTTAAAATGTTAATTGTGGCTTTTCAATCTCACAATTCGTATTTTTTTTTTCTTAAAAACTCAGACATTTTCAGAATTATTTTTGTTTATAGCATGTAATAAAAACAAATGGAAAAGATAATTGTGCCATTTTTAAATAATTAAAGAATGAACTGGCAAACCAAAAGTCAGAATTGCAAAATAAAAGTCCCAATTGCAGGTTTTAAAGTCAGAATTGTGAAGTTGCAATTGAAAGCTCTAAAGTGTGAATCTGTAACTTGTAATTATGAATTTTAATATCAAAATTCTGACTTCATTTTTCAGAATTGCAAGATATACAGTCAACATTCTCACAGTTGCGACTACTAATCACAGACTTCTAATTATCTTTCTGAATTTTGAGTTGACTAACTTTATAACCTGCAATTTTGAGTTTATATCTAATATAAAAAACTGCATTAAGCTTTCATTTTCTTTAGTGGTGGAATTAAAAGTCCAAATACAACATCCAACTTTATAGCTCAGTTGCCTGTTAACATCACACAACTCTGAGACTTTTATTATTCTGATTCTTCATCAGTGGTGGATATAATCTTGCATAAAACCCAGCTTCAAATAAAGAAATAATAAAATCAAAACTCTCTTAAAGTGAAAAGCAGGCGCTGTTTACTCTCCTTCAGAGTATAGCTTAAGGTTTCACACATCTCAAAAGGTAAAGATTTAGAGAAAAATTTGCAGTTGGGAGTTATAAAGAGAATCTCACAATTCTAAGAAAAAAAAATTTAATTCTGGTTTAAAAAGTTGCAATATCCTGTAAATGTTCTTTAATGAAAACGGCTTCTACAAAATTCTACAAATGTAAATTACCTAAAGTGAATGTACTGTAATGTAATGCAAATGCACACCACATTAAAAGGGATCATGTTCATCCTCATGTTTTCACACGTCTAAAATGAATGTCTTTCTCAGATAAATGTTGTAAATGCAAGTTAAAAGTCAGAATTGCAAGATTAAAAAGTTGCAGTTGTGAGTTTTAAAGTCAGAATTGCGAGATAAAAATAGCAATTTCAAGTTATAAAGTCAGAATTGTAAGTTAAAGGTTGCAATTGCAAGTTTTAAAGTCAGAATTGTGAGATAAAAAGTTGCAATAGCGAGTTATACGGTTAAAATTGCGAGATAAAAAGCAGCAATTGTGAGTTATAAGGTCAGAATTGCGAGATGAAAGTTGCAATTGTAATAAGGTCAGAACTGTGAGATTAAAAAGTTGCTATTACAACATGAAAGTCAAAACTGTGAGATAAAAGTTACAATTGCGAGTTATAATGTCAGAATCGTAAGACAAAAAGTTGCCATGGCAAGTTAGTCACAATAAAAATAAAAAGTTTCTCTAATTTATCTCTCAGAGTTGTGAGTTTATATTGAACTTTATAATTCGCAATTTCAAGTTTACACAAGAAAATCTCACAATTCTGAGAAAAAAAAATAGTAGAATTCTGGTTTAAAAAGTTGCAATATCCTTTTTATTTTCTTTAGTGGTGAAAACGGGCTTCTATAAAGTTCTACAAATCTAAACTCCCTAATGTATATGTAATGCAAATGCACATTACACATCATCAAAGTGAAAAGCCAGTGTTGTTTCAGTCCCCTTTATCCTCATTATGTTTTCATACGTCTGAAATGAATGTCTTTCTCAGATAAATGTTGTAAATGTGAGTTATGAAGTCAGAGTTGCAATTTAAAAAGTTTCAATTGCAAGATGAAAGTCAGAATTTTGAGATAAAAAGTTGCAATAGCAAGTTATAAGGTTAAAATTGCGAGATAAAAAGCGGCAATTGCAATAAAGTCAGAACTGCAAGATAAAAGTTGCCATTGCAAGTTATATGGCCAGAACTGTGAGATCAAAAGTTGCAATTACAAATTGGAAGTCAAAATTGCGAGATAAAAGTTGCAATTGCGAGTTATAGTCACAATTGCGAGATGAAAGCCAAAATTGCGAGACAAAAGTTGCAATTGTGAACTACAAAGTTGGGATTTCTCAGAATTGTGAGTTTATATCTAACATTATACCTCGCAATTTTAACTTTACACAAGAGAAGTTCCACAAAACCCTAAAGTAAATGCAATGTAAATGTAATGCAAAAGCGCATCACACATCATTTACAGTGAAAAGGCTCCTTCGGTTTCCTTCATCCTGATGTTTTCGCACATCTTGAATGAAGTCTCGGTGTACGCAGTGTAGTGTGAACAGAGTCATGCATGAGCTCATCATATCACACTGTGTTCCTGTCTGTGTGTAATGAATCAACACGGGACGCGTCTCCACCGACAGACCCTGCAGAGACTCAATATTACTGTTACCATAGTAAACCGCAGAGCGTGCATCACATTCACACACGGGGGAATTACTTAAACACGACATCTACTGCATCTCACTTACCTTGCACTGAAGTTTTTAATGCTTTACCCTTACCTTTTTAAACTTTCTACAACCTTTATATTCTCTGATTGCTTTTATACTGCAAATTACTGCTACTAAAGTAAACCACCAATCGTGCATCACATGCACACAGGAATGACTTGAATACAACATGTGCTGCATCTGATTATGGTGTGGAAATAATAAAATAAAACATAAACATTTTATGGCGTCGCGGTGGCGCAGTAGGTAGTCAAGAGGAACCTCAAGAAGGTTGCTGGTTTGAGCCTCAGCTGGGTCAGTAAGCGTTTCTGTGTGGAGTTTGCATGTTCTCCCTGCATTCGCGTGGGTTTCCATCAGGTGCTCCGTTTTCCCCGACAGTCCAAAGACATTTGGTACAGGTGAATTGGGTGGGCTAAATTGTCTGTAGTGTATGAGTGTGAATGGGTGTGTGTGGATGTTTCCCAGAAATGGGTTGCATCTGGAAGGGCATCCGCTGCATAAAACGTGCTGGATAAATTGGTGGTTCATTCCGCTGTTGCGACCTCGGATTAATAAAGGGAATATAAGCCGAAAAGAAAATGATGATGATAAACATTTTATATTCCTTGCACTGCTAAAGGGCGGCACGGTGGCTCAGCTGTTAGCACTGTGGCCTCACAGCAAGTGTGCATTTCTGTGTGGAGTTTGCATGCTCTCCCCGTGTAATGGCGGATCTGCGTGAACAGAGATGTGCAGAAGTCCGAATCTGCATTTGTTGACAGAGTTTGAGCTACTTATTTGCAGGGTCAGACGGAATCTGCGGACGTTTTTTGCTATTTCTGCTGAGAATTTTGGTAAAAATCTGCAGATTTCTGCTGAATGATTTTGGGAGTATCATAACTAAAACCTTAATATGTGGAAGAAAAAGTAATACCTTTTAAACTTTTATTTAATGTTTAAAATGCAAATCCAATTAGATTCACTTTATTTGATAAACAAAGAAGTCTCTCGTATAATATCTCTACTAAAACACAGAAAATATTACTGTACAAACTGCACTGTGCATAAAGCAGATGAACATTTACATATTAGTCAATAATATTACTGTAATTAATTTAAAAACTGAATAAATATAGATTTACACACATTTACTCAAGTAAATAAACAGAATTAATGATGGGCTAAAAATCTGCGGAAATCTGCTGAATTCTGCACCGCAGATTCCGTGTGGGCCTATTTATCGGTGTTATGGGAGATGTCAGCCTGACAATATTTATTTATGACATTTTTGTATAAAAATCCATACAAACACATTTAGCTCAATTACATTAATCATCACTATTGGACTGTGAAGAGACTTCCAACCAGCACAACAGCACACGTTTCTGAAGACAATCACCTGCTGCACCTTTAATATATGCTTGCAAAGTTTCCTATAGTCAGTTAAATGTCTGTTGAAGGAGCAGAATCAGCAGACATTAAGCAGACAGACTACTAATACCCAATTGGACCATCAATATAAAGTGTTACCGTAATGTTCAGAGGGAAAAGGTAAAGATGTTAAAGGTTGGTATTTATTTTGTATTAAGTAGATATAATAATACATGTTTGATATTTTAGTATTTCTCCCACACCTGTTTTCCCATTCTTTTATCATCTCCCACACTTTCCCATATTCTCCTGCAGTCAAATGTTTTCAAGAGATCCACAGGTTTACCTTTGAGCACTGCTTGTGATTCTCACACCACACCAATGATCCATTGCTCTGAAAAGAGAAAAGAGACACAATAAACCACTGCAAATCATCCAAAAACACGTGCGACACATTCAATTCAGAACACCATGGATGCACAGAACTTTTGTCCACCAATAATGATATTTCCTTTAGTTATTTTTCCATATACATAAATAAGCATGAACCAGAAAAGCAAGGTCCACCCAAATAACATGCCGACAGGACATTCATTCATTTATTCGCACTGTGGCTCAGTGGATAGCACTGTGGCCTCACAGCAAGAAGGTCGCTGGTTTGAGTCTCAGCTGGGTCAGTTGGTGTTTCTGTGTGGAGTTTGCATGTTCTCCCCGTGTTGGTGTGGGTTTCCTCCGGGTGCTCCGGTTTGACCCACAGTCCAAACACATGAGCTATAGGGGAACTGATCAACTAAATTCACCATAGTGTATGAGTGTGTGTGTATGCGTGTGTGAATGACTGTTTCCCAGTACTGGGTTGCAGCAGAAAGGGCATTCGCTGTGTAAAACATATTCTGTAATAGTTGGTGGTAGTTGGTGGTTCATTCCACTGTGGCGACTGTTGAAATAGTGACTAAACCAAAGCAAAATGTATGAATAAATGAAACAACCCAATTATTGAGCTTTTTTTGGACAACTTAATTAATTTATTTTCAAACCACTTCAATTTGTAAAAAAACTAATGAGTTCCTTCAGGTTATCCCAACACAAATGAACTGTGTGGAAGGCAGCATTTTCTTACAGTGTACGAAGCACTGATTTAAAGATGCATTGGCTCCATTAAGAGCAGTCTGAAATGAGAACTGAGGCTTTGTTCAAACTTCACGGCTCCGCAAACCAAAAGTCTGCTTAAGTTCAATGTCAAGTTCAAAGGACTGAGGAACAATGTAATCCAGTGGAAATTCCCCGTGAAACCTTGGGAAATGAGTTATCATTAAAAGACTTAATTTTGTGTCCAGGGCCGCGGGGTGTTGTGAACTCCATGTCAAGGATAATGGTCAGCAGCTTCAAAGAGAAACACAGCAGATAGCAGATGCAGAAAATGCAGAACATGTGAACCCATGGCATGAAGCGATGAATGAAACCTGTACTGTGCATCTCTCTGTGTGTGTGTGTGCACAGTATCTGACAGTAAAGCATCTGGGGTAGAGCATTATCTAGAGCAGAAGGGTTTGACTGGATCATCTTTATGAACTCTTCACTTTATGAGCTACAGAGGCTTTATATTACAATGAATCATCAGAATCATGACTCTTTCACAAAGCCTGGATGGATGGATGGATAAAAAACAGTGAACGAAAGAGAGGAATTAAGGAAGGAAGGATGGACGGACGGACAGACGGATAAAAAAAGCTAGGATGGATGGATGGATGGATGGATGGATGGACAAATAAAACGATGGATGGATGGATGGATGGACGGAGGGATGGATGGATGAAAAACAGTGAACGAAAGGAAGGAAAGAAGAATAAAAAAACCTGGAATGGATGGATGGATGGATGGATGGACAAACAGATTTACAGAATGGAAGTATGGATGGATAGACAGATGGGTAAAAAAACATTGAATGGTGGACAGATGAAAAGTAAACAATGGAGGGATGAATGGATGGATGAAAAGTAAAGAATGGATGGATTAATGAAAATTAAATGATGGATGAATGATGGGTTTGACTGGATCATCTTTATGAACTCTTCACTTTATGAGCTACAGAGGCTTTATATTACAATAAATCATCAGAATCATGACTCTTTCACAAAGCCTGGATGGATGGATGGATAAAAAACAGTGAACGAAAGAGAGGAATTAAGGAAGGAAGGATGGACGGACGGACAGACGGATAAAAAAAGCTAGGATGGATGGATGGATGGATGGATGGATGGACAAATAAAACGATGGATGGATGGATGGATGGACGGAGGGATGGATGGATGAAAAACAGTGAACGAAAGGAAGGAAAGAAGAATAAAAAAACCTGGAATGGATGGATGGATGGATGGATGGATGGACAAACAGATTTACAGAATGGAAGTATGGATGGATAGACAGATGGGTAAAAAAACATTGAATGGTGGACAGATGAAAAGTAAACAATGGAGGGATGAATGGATGGATGAAAAGTAAAGAATGGATGGATTAATGAAAATTAAATGATGGATGAATGATGGGTTTGACTGGATCATCTTTATGAACTCTTCACTTTATGAGCTACAGAGGCTTTATATTACAATAAATCATCAGAATCATGACTCTTTCACAAAGCCTGGATGGATGGACGGATGGATGGATAGATGGACAAATAAAAGGATGGATGGATGGATGGATGGACGGACGGATGGATGGATAAAAAACAGTGAACGAAAGGAAGGAAAGAAGGATAAAAACAACTGGAATGGATGGATGGATGGATGGATGGATGGATGGATGGATGGATGGACAAACAGATTTATAGAATGGAAGTATGGATGGATAGACAGATAGGTAAAAAACATTGAATGGTGGACAGATGAAAAGTAAACAATTGAGGGATGAATGGATGGATGAAAATCAAAATAATAAATGGATGGATGAAAAGTAAAGAATGGATGGATGGATGAAAATTAAATGATGGATGAATGAAAAGTAAAGGATGGACAGATGGACGAAAATTAAACAATGGACGGATGAATGGAAAGTAAACGATAAACGGATGGATGAAAAGTAAACAATGGAGGAATGGACAACAATTAAACAATGGATGGATGGATGAAAATTAAAATGATAAACTGATGGATGAAGAGTAAAAGATGGATGAAAATTAAACCATGGATGGACAGATGGACAGATAAATGAAAAGTAAATGATGGAGGGATGGATGAAAATTAAACAATGGACAGATGGATGAAAATTAAACAGTGAACAGATGAATAAAAAGTAAAGGATAGATGGAACAAACTTTAAACAATGGACGGATGGAAGATAATTAAACTGTGGACGGATGGATGAACATTAAACGAAAGACAGATAGATGAACATTAAACGATGGATGAAAAGCAAACTATGGACGGGTGAATGTGTGGATGGATTGACGGAAGGACGGACAAAAACTATGGATTGATGCATGGCCAACAGAATGAGGAAATAATGGATGAACAGATGAAAATATACAGAACAGTTGAGTTTTTATACAGTATTTAAGGGAAGAACATTAGGAAACTGTCATTAAATCAGAATCAGAAAGAGAATTACTGACTGAGTGTGCTGAAACACAAATAATGACCTAAGCATGAGCAGTACGTTTTAGATTAAAGCTTTAATCCCCATTCTGACATGTGTGGTGCTCCACATGTAACACAATTAACACACCTAATACAATAATAATACCAACACTTAACATCTAATACACACAAAAATGGTAAATAATAATAATGAGATGGACATTTAAAAGCTAAATTAGGTTAACCAGGGCAATTAGGCAAGTGATTGTATAACAGTGGTTTGTTCTGGAGACAATCCAACACTAATATTGCTGAAGGGGTGAATAATATTGACTCAAAACAATTAAAAACTGCTTTTATTCCAGCCGAAATAAAACAAATAAGCCTTTCTCCAAAAGAAAAAATAGAGGAAACACTGTGAACATTTCCTGAATCTGCTCAACATCATTTGGGAAATATTTGACAAACAAAAAATTCACAGGAGAGCGAATGATTTTACTTTAGCTGTATATATAATAATAATAGTAGTGATCTTCTACTTTAGGAGTGGATCAGTATTTAATTCCAGTAGCTGGTTCCTCTGTAAGTCATTACCCCTCAGCACTGGTCTTAAAGCTGCTATAACTCCAGCCGCCGCTGACAGACGGACTGATGGAGACTCATCCTGCATCTCTGACCCTCAGTGGGATGTTGACCCAGCTGTTTCACTGACCTTACACTGATAATTATAGGTCAGCACTTTAACCCCGGCTTACTCCACAGAGCGGGGTATTCCTGGACTCTTTAAGCCTTGAGTTTTCACGATCGCAGATTTACTATCAGTGTGCAGAAGCATCACTGAGGGATCAACAGTAATCCATCCAGGAAACTCATCCACATAGAACCCGATAAACTACTGTACATGATGTGTGTTTGTCTAGCAGACGCTCTTATCTGTTCACAACAGAGGAACAAAAGCGCATCTACACGGAGAGGACAACATTTGAGGATAGAGGAGATGCACAAAAACTAAATTGGATTTATTGGATGGATGGATGGATAATTGGATGGATGGATGGATGGATGGATGGATGGATGGATGGATGGATGGATGGATGGATGGATGGATGGATGGATGGATGGATGGATGGATGGATGGATGGATGGATGGATGGATGGATGGATGGATGGATAAAACACTAGGTGCATGGGTGGATGAATGGATAAAAAATGAATGAATAAAACACTAAATGCATGGGTGGATGAATGAATAAAAAAATAATTAATAAAACAGATGAATGGGTGGGTGTATGGATGGATGGATGCATGGATGAAATGAAACACTAGATGAATGGCTAGAAGGATAAATGAATAAATTAATTAAACACTAGACACAGCTAAATGGATGAATGAATGAATACAACACTAGATACTTAGCTAGAAGGATGATTTAATTAATTAAACACTAGATACATAGCTGAATGAATGAATGAATGAATGAATGAATGAATGAATGAATGAGACACTAGATGCATGACTGGAAAAATGAATTAATTAATAAATAATTAACACTAGATACATATCTGGATGGATGAACAAATTAATAAAACACTGGATGCCTGGTTGAATGAACAAAAAAAAAACACTGTATGGAGGGATGGATGGATGAATAAAACACTAGATGCATTGCTGGATAGATGGATGGTTGGATGAATGAATAAAACACTAGATGTATAGCTAGATGGATGCATGAATGGATGAATGAATAAAACACTAGATGGATAGATGGATAAATGAATGAAAAAAAACACTAGATGCATGGCTAGGGTGAATTAATGAATTACGGAATGAATGAATCAATTAATTAATTAAACACTAGATGCATGACTGAATATATAAATAAATGGGCTAGATTGATGAATGAATGAAAAAAATGAATGACTGAAACACTAGAAGTATGGCTGGATAGATGAATGAATGAATGAATGAATGAATAAATGAATGAATGAATGAATGAATCACTAGATGTATCGCTGGATTAATGAATGAACGAATAAAACACTATATGCATGGCTAGATGAATGAATTAATGAAAGATACTAGATGCATGGCTGGCTGGATGGATGGATGAATAAATAAAACACTGGATGAATGGATGGATGAATGAATAAAACAATAGATGAATAGTTTATGCAGGGATGGATGGATGGATGATTAAAACACTACATGGTGTCCGCTACATTCATTCTTCCATGGCGGGGCGCCACCCCAAAATTGATCCCGCCACGGCTACATCACAGCTTCACATTCAAAACATTCATTCGTGTTTTTTTTTTTGTGTTTTTTTTTTAATAGCGAGTGATAATCGCACCAAGACTGATTAAAAGGTAAGTAAATTATAACAGCGTGAACTTCTCTGTAACCGTAGTAGTGCTGTGCGTCATTTGTTTAACCCTTTAAGGTTACGTGCTGACTGCCTGACTGACTGGCTGACTGACAGGTACGTGATGCGGAGGAAATCGGCGCGCGAGCAAAGAGATTTGCATGCTTGTAGGCAATTACATAAATTCAATCTCGACTTAATACTGCGCTAAAGACATTTATCATTGAAATAATGCTACAGGTGATTTGTAGATGTGTGTAAAAAAGGCCAGCCGCCACAGCTGGAAAAAATCCTAGAGGAAACACTGAACTAGATGAATAGCTTATGGATGGATGGATGGATGGATGGATGGATGGATGGATGGATGGATGGATGGATGGATGGATGGATGGATGGATGGATGAACAAATGTTTGGTTGAGTGGATGAACATAATGATGAACCATGATAAGTTTATTGCACATTCCTGCTTGAGAATTCAATGAACACAAATGAAAGGCTGCTTCACATTTTATTTTGGAGTTTGATTGACACAAGATCTCAAATCTCCATCTCAATCCAAATAACTTTTCCAGTTGGCACATTTAGTGTGTTAAAAAGCGTCTCCGCGCCCATCTGGAGTTGTGGGATGTTTAAGTGTGGGGCCACAGTGAGGGCACGTCTGCTCTCTGGCAGGTGGTTTAACTCTGTTTTTGGATGAACCCGTGGTCTGGACATGACAGTCTGTGCTTTGAACTATTCTTTCTCACATTCTTCTGCGTTTAGCTCTTCTTCTGCGTTTTATTTACATTGTTCAGATGCTTTAATCAGAGCGCTGCTGCTGCTCTGGGCAAGTGTTTAACACAGCACAGCTCCGAATACACCAGAATACAACTCCGCTCTCAACACACAGCCTTTTTTGGCTAAATCCACTCCGTACGTCTCTGATTTCATAGACAAGTGTTGTTCATCATTTAGTCATAACTCTATAGTCTACTCTGCACTACAGAAGAGTTTTCAGTATTTAAGTTGCAACAGACCCCCAAATATCATCTTTGTGCAAAAGTATTCACACCCTAATATATACAGGCACATTTATTGGTATTGCTGGATATCAATTGTCAAAATAACACAAATTTGATCATTTATATTGATTTAATGGCAGAAAAAATATATAATTAGGACCAATATTCAAACTAAGCATAGTGAAATTGTCTATTATGACTATTAAAAAATATTGAAAATAATTCAATTAAAATTACAGATGGATGAAAACAAAGTAATGGATGGATGAATGAATATATGGACAAAAGGATAAAAAAGAATGAGTAAACAATGGATGGACAGAGGGACTAAAGAAAATAGATGGATGATGATGGATTGATTGAAAAAACAATGGATTGATAGATGTAAAACAGAATGAGGAAAGAATAGATGGACATATAGTTGAATAGATGGATAAACAATGAATGAATGAATGAATAAATAAACTAAAACACAGCACAGCTCCAAATACAGCAGCATACAACTCGCTCTCAGCACACAGCCATTTTGGGGTAAATCCACTCCATACGTCTCTCATTTCATTGACAAGTGTTGTTCATCATTCAGCAATAACTCTACAGTCTATTCTGCACTACAGAAGAGTTTCAGTCTTTAATGTGCAACAGATCACCATATATCATCTTTGTGCAAAAGTATTCACACCCTAATATATAAAGGCACATTTATTGGTATTGCTGGATTTCAATTGTCAAAATAAAATCAAATTTAAACATTTTTATTGATTTAATGGCAGCAAAATCACTCATAAATGGGACCAATATTCCCACTAAGAATAGTGAAATAGTCTAGTATGTCTAAAACAATGTATAAATAAGTAACTTTTTTTTTTAAATAGAGCATTTCAATAAATGTCTAGTAGTTTTTGGATAGATGGAAAGATAAAAATATTGGATAGAATTGAAGTAAAATTACAGATGGATGGATAAAAAATGTATGTATGAACTGATGATGGATGAAATGGTGGAATAATTAATATAAAAATGGATAAATGGTTAACTGATGGATAAAAAAATAGACTCAATTAAATAGATGGATGATGGACTGATGGAAAAAAACAATGGATTGATAGATGGAAAACAGAATGAGGAAAGAATAGATGGACATATAGTTGAAGGGATGGATAAACAATGAATGAATGAATGAATTAAAATACAGCACAGCTCCAAAGACACCAGCATACAACTCACTCTCAACACAGCCTTTTTGGGTAAATCCAGTCCATACGGCTCTCATTTCATAGACAAGTGTTGTTCATCATTCAGCCATAACTCTACAGTCTATTCTGCACTAAAGAAAAAAAGTTTTTCGACTTCAAGATGCAACAGATCACCATATATCATCTTTGTGCAAAAGTATTGACACCAGTTTTAATTATTTCTTCTGAACATAAGGTGTCCTGAACATTAATAGAACATTGATGAAGATTATGAACAGTTCTTCTGAACATGGCATCTTTTGCCTACTCCTTGCTGCCAGAGACTTGACAGCGCTTCTCACAAATCTGAACCACATTTGGCTTTAGAGCGGAAGCAGTTGAGACCCTCAGTATGGCTTGAAGATGATCATCATTAAGTCTAGACCTGTACTTTGACTTATTGAAGTCCTAGGGAAAAAAGTGGGGGAACTCACTCAAAACTTCCATTCCCTCACCTAGAGTTTGAGACCCCTGCCCTAATATATAAAGGCACATTTATTGGTATTGCTGGATTTCAATTGTCAAAATAACATACAAATTTAATTTAATGGCAGCAAAATCACTCATGAACGGTACCAATATTCACACCAAGGATAGTGAAATTGTCTAGTATGTCTAAAACAATGTATGAATAATAATGAATTGACGAAAGCGACCTTTTGATTTTAAATATAGCATTTCAATACATGTCTAACAGTTTTGGATGGATGGAAGGATAAAAACATTGAATAGAATTATTAGAAAATAATGGATGTTAAACGGATGGATGGATGAACACATAATGATGGAAAAAATGGATGGATGGATGGACAAAAGGATAAAAAATTAAAAAATAAACAATGGATGGATGACTAAAAGATGGACAGAAGGACTAAACAAAATAGATGGATGATGGATTGATGGAAAAACAATGGATTGATAGATGTAAAACAGAATGAGGAAAGAATAGATGGACATATAGTTGAATAGATGAACAATGAATGAATGAATAAATAAACAAAAACACTACACAGCTCCAAATACACCAGCACCACTGACCTAATTCCACCAAGTAGGACCTTTTCCTGGATTACCATCTCTGTTGATCCTGGAAAAACATTCTAATAAGCCAATCAGAATGAAGGCATATGTTTACTGTTTATGTTAACTTTAGGCTTATGCTGGGTTTATGCACTTTTGCAGGATTGTTATCCAACTATTATTCACCTCTGATTTTGGGAATAATTGACAGTTGTGGTTGGGTTTGGGAATAGGTATGGATTACATTTTCCAACAACAAGAATGGTGTTACATAATCAACAAAGATGTTCATCCAGGACCGCATTGTACTTTGCAAAACCATGACGTGCCACCAGCATACAACGTTCTCTCAGCACACAGCCATTTTTGGCTAAATCCACTCCATACATCTCTTATTTCATTGACAAGTGCTGTTCATCATTTAGGCCCAATCCCAATTCTATTTTTGTACCCCTACCCCTTCCCCTTGGCCCTTACAAACAGGGGTTAAGGGGAAGGGCTTCAAAATTTGCCCCTAAGAATTGGGACAGCACCTGCACCTGTCATCATACGTCATCACCATCTCTTGCACAATATGAGATCAGACGATGGCGACTGCTGTAGTTAATCCAGTTTGTTTTTTTGTTTTTTTGGTATTAGTAGGCCCACACGGAATCTGCGTGCGCAGAATTTCGCAGATTTTCTGCCGATTTTTAGAACATCATTAATTCTGTTTATTTACTTGAGTAAATGTGTAAATCTGAATTTATTTAGTTTTTATTCAGTAATTTATTACTTTTTATTTCATATATTAAAGAGCCCATATTATACATGAAATAGGGTCATATCTTGGTTGTAAGGGTCTCCAACAACAGTCTAATATGCATGCAAGGTCAAAAAACACTTTCATGGTCTTATAATCTGCATTTATTTTTACCTAATTATCCCAGCGACTTCTGTATGAATCGTCCAGTGATTCATTTGTTCCCAAACCCCTTCTTGCCGCGAAGCTAATCTGCGCTGATTGGACCGATGACAGTCTGTCGCGATTGGTCGACTGCCTTCAGTCAGAGAATGAAATGCCCAATAGCTAATCAGCAATATAAAAAGTAATCACAGTTCATACACGCTCGATAGTGTAGGCGTGGATTTTAGCTGCCACACACACACAAAAACACACACACACCTCCGGACAACAACGCTCCCGCTTCCGCCCGCACCCGCCAGGTTTTAGCCTGAGAACCCGCTCCGTTTTCTGCCCGCCGCGCCCGATCTCGCTAGAGCGGGGGAGACCACAACCAAATATCACCCAGCTATACAGTCCAGACAGCCAAGCTGTCTGTATAAACACACACACAGGACCAAGCACACAAAGCTCTCGCTCGCGCTCTCTCTCATACGCGCGCGTGCGCACTAACACACATACACACAAGCACCAAGCAGACACATCTTTCTCATTCGCATAGCAATATCCGTGATATTGCTAGACAGCCCGCTCCCGTCCCAAATTAAACCCGTTACCGACCGCTCCCGCGATTTATTCGGAAATTTATTCCCGCGCCACAGAAATCTGGCGCGGGGACAGCCGCGGGAATGCAGACCTCTACCACGGAGCTCCGTAAACAAACAGCACGCGTCGCGTTTTTAACGTGACTTTGCACGCGATAAGAGAATATAGCCAGTTAACCTGATACAGTACACGCGGTTACAAGTAACAAATCACAACTAAATACATTTGCAAGCTCGAGTCAACAAGGCAACAACTTTAATCACACGTACTTACACTTGAGAAATGGAGGAAGAAAAATCCATCCTGACATGTCCAGCAGTAAGTTACTCTTTACTGATCCTTCCTTTAACAAACGCAGATGAAGTATTCTGTGTAGCATGTAGCTTCCAGAAGTTTCCAGTAGTTTCCAACTGCTTGGTCATAATGCTGATGTTTCAACTTTGGGTAGACCCTCGATAATATCCATCTGCAGTGTGACTTCAATCGACCGGCATGTTTGTGTGTGTGTGTGTGTGTGTGTGTGTGTGTGTGTGTGTGTGACTGGGTTTCTGCGTCAGAGGGCGGGGCCTCAGGTTTGAAATCTCCCGGGTTTGCGCGTGCACGTGAATAACTTGGTTTCGTTCGTACGTCATGGCGAAACACCTAATGAATCGGTATCAAGGCGACTCGTTTGAAGCACTATGAGTCGACTCTTTTATAGATGAATCAACCGTTTTAAACACTGTATTCTTACAGATTTAAGCCTTAGCTGGATACTTCACTTCACTTAAAGCTGTGTTACACACTACATGGAGGGGAATTTTCAAAAACCCATAATATGGGCTCTTTAAGATTTTAGTTATGATACTCGCTGGATACTCCCAAAATTCTCAGCAGAAATAGCAAAAAATGTCCGCAGATTCCGTCTGGCCCTAGGTATTATTCTTCAGGAAATGACTGAAGGCATATGTCATGTTATCACAACGATCTAATGTGGGAATAAGATCGTAATACTGTGCATTTAACACAGTGGCCATATTAATCAATGTAAACACACCAAAATAACATTAACATTAGAGCAGACACTGTAAACAGCCCATTGACAGCCACTAAACTTTCTGACAGGGTATTCCAGTGTCATCGAGTGTCAGAATGTTGCAGAACGAGGGGTAAGGGGAAGGGCTAAGGGGTAGAATTGGGATTGGGCCTTAGTCATAACTCTACAGTATTCTGCACTACAGGAGAGTATTTAATCTTTAAGATGCAACAGACCCCCATACATCATCTTTGTGCAAAAGTATTGACACCCTAAAATTGAAAGGCACATTTATTGGGAGTGTTATTTTTCAATTATCAAGATACAAATTTTTAAAACTTTTTTTAATGGGAGTAAAATCTAGAAGTGCGTTCACGCCTGTAGATCAAATTTTTTTTTCTAAAACACAGATTAAAACTTGTTACAAGATTTATATTTGTTCTTGGGCAGTTTACTTTCACATTGTAAACTTTCTAAATGGACCAAAATTGGTAAAACAAGTCACGCGCGAGTAAACTTTCCTCACATTGGTCAGAGTTTTAGGGTTTATTTTGAGTCTCGCTCAAGTCTAAGTCTCGCTCAGCTGTGATGTCATTAATTTAATCTATGACGATGAGCAATAAGACATTATAAGCAAAAAGCTGTGCTTTTATGTTGAATGATGACACCCACAGATACATCATCAAATATAAATATGAGGTAAGACCATTGGCTAGAATTATGCATTATAGCATTTGCATTATAGAGAGAAATAACAGATAAGCCAAGACTGCAGTTTGGTCAATTTTCCTAACAGATAAACAGCTCTCGTTAATAGTTCAGCAAGATTTCACTTTCGTATTTAACATTAAACACAGATTTACCAGTATAGGAATGATGACAAGCCACCCTACTCATCATTCTCTCTTCATATAGACATGTGGCTATTAAATATCCATAATACACTGTGATATAGCTGGTTGGTTAGTTCGTTGGATTGTTTTGCCTGCTCAATACAATCGATCCGCACCAGAGTTCGTTTCAATCAAACCAAGACCACCTCATTCAGGTGATTTCAAAACAATTGTTTTGAATCTGATATTTACTCCATTAATTGAGTATAAAATATACAAATATTTGGTTGAATTTCAGTTAAATAATAAACTATGAAATATATAATTGCAAGATAAGAGAACAGTCCAGTATAAGTGCATCTGCTCAGCTAAAAAATGTGAAGGAATGCAGAAACCCTTAGAGATGAGACATTTCTGTCAGGGTTGTGCAATGTGCTGTTAAATCAGCAAACCCACGCTCTTATCAGTGTTTCATGAGCTGCAATACATCTACAGATGCCACATTCTGGAGATAAACGGGCTGTAAAGTGGAAATAAAGACACGAAACGTTGAGTTGATTGACTCTTGGGTTGTTTAAAGAGACATTATTGCTTAATAACACACCCAACGCTTAAACAGGCCAAAGAGCAGAAGATTTCACCAAGAGCTGTGGCCATGCCCAATGATTGCGTGATTTTTCCGAATGCACTGCGATTCTTTAGTTAATAGATTAAGCTTGGTTTTGATCAACAGGTGGCGCTGTATGTTTTACAAACAGAAACACTCACCTCTAATTACTTACACCACTTAAAACTGAAATAATCCGTAATAAAGCCATTATCACTTATTAATATTAATCAACTAAAGGTTTTAGTAAAATAAAGGGTGCTGTGCTTATATTAATCTGGTGAGTGCATTTTAGTACAAGGTTAAAAGTAGCCTAGAGCATCATCTTCTGTTGAACACTAGCCTAAAGCACCATCTGCCGTTAAATACTACCCTGGAGCACCATCTGCCGTTAAACACTACCCTGGAGCACCATCTGCCGTTAAACACTACCCTGGAGCATCATCTGCCGTTAAACACTACCCTAGAGCATCATCTGCCGTTAAAAACTACCCTAGAGCATCATCTGCCGTTAAAAACTACCCTGGAGCATCATCTGCCGTTAAACACTACCCTAGAGCATCATCTGCCGTTAAAAACTACCCTAGAGCATCATCTGCCGTTAAACACTACCCTAGAGCATCATCTGCCGTTAAAAACTACCCTAGAGCATCATCTGCCGTTAAACACTACCCTAGAGCATCATCTGCCGTTAAACACTACCCTAGAGCACCATCTGCCGTTAAACACTACCCTGGAGCATCATCTGCCGTTAAACACTACCCTAGAGCATCATCTGCCGTTAAAAACTACCCTAGAGCATCATCTGCCGTTAAAACCTACCATGGAGCACCAACTGCCGTTAAACACTACCCTAGATCATCATCTGCCGTTAAACACTACCCTAGAGCATCATCTGCCATTATAAACTACCCTAAAGCACCATCTGCCGTTAAACACTACCCTAGAGCACCATCTGCCGTTAAACACTACCCTAGAGTATCATCTGCCGTTATAAACTACCCTAGAGCACCATCTGACGTTAAACACTACCCTAGAGCACCATCTGCCGTTAAACACTACCCTAGAGCATCATCTGCCGTTAAAAACTACCCTAGAGCATCATCTGTCGTTAAACACTACCCTAGAGCACCATCTGCCGTTAAACACTACCCTAGAGCATCATCTGCCTTTATAAACTACCCTGGAGCACCATCTGCCGTTAAACGGTACCCTAGAGCACCATCTGCCGTTAAACACTACCCTAGAGAACCATCTGCCGTTAAACACTACCCTAGAGCACCATCTGCCATTAAACACTACCCTAAAGCACCATTTGCCGTTATAAACTACCCTGGAGCACCATCTGCCGTTAAACACTACCCTAGAGCACCATCTGCCGTTAAACACTACCCTAGAGCATCATCTGCCGTTAAACACTACCCTAGAGCATAATCTGCCGTTAAAAACTACCCTAGAGCACCATCTGCCGTTAAACACTACCCTAGAGCATCATCTGCCGTTATAAACTACCCTAGAGCACCATCTGCCGTTAAACACTACCCTAGAGCATCATCTGCCTTTATAAACTACCCTGGAGCACCATCTGCCGTTAAACACTACCCTAGAGCACCATCTGCCGTTAAACACTACCCTAGAGCACAATCTGTCGTTAAACACTACCCTAGAGCATCATCTGCCGTTAAACACTACCCTAGAGCACCATCTGTCGTTAAACACTACCCTAGAGCACCATCTGTCGTTAAACACTACCCTAGAGCATCATCTGCCTTTATAAACTACCCTGGAGCACCATCTGCCGTTAAACACTACCCTAGAGCACCATCTGCCGTTAAACACTACCCTAGAGCACCATCTGTCGTTAAACACTACCCTAGAGCATCATCTGCCTTTATAAACTACCCTGGAGCACCATCTGCCGTTAAACGGTACCCTAGAGCACCATCTGCCGTTAAACACTACCCTAGAGAACCATCTGCCGTTAAACACTACCCTAGAGCACCATCTGCCATTAAACACTACCCTAAAGCACCATTTGCCGTTATAAACTACCCTGGAGCACCATCTGCCGTTAAACACTACCCTAGAGCACCATCTGCTGTTAAACACTACCCTAGAGCACCATCTGCCGTTAAACACTACCCTAGAGCATCATCTGCCGTTAAACACTAGCCTAGAGCATAATCTGCCGTTAAAAACTACCCTAGAGCACCATCTGCCGTTAAACACTACCCTAGAGCATCATCTGCTGTTAAACACTACCCTAGAGCACCATCTGCAGTTAAACACTACCCTAGAGCATCATCTGCCGTTATAAACTACCCTAGAGCACCATCTGCCGTTAAACACTACCCTAGAGCATCATCTGCCTTTACAAACTACCCTGGAGCACCATCTGCCGTTAAACACTACCCTAGAGCACCATCTGCCGTTAAACACTACCCTAGAGCACAATCTGTCGTTAAACACTACCCTAGAGCATCATCTGCCGTTAAACACTACCCTAGAGCACCATCTGTCGTTAAACACTACCCTAGAGCACCATCTGCCGTTAAACACTACCCTAGAGCACCATCTGCCATTAAACACTACCCTAGAGCACCATTTGCCGTTATAAACTACCCTGGAGCACCATCTCCCGTTAAACACTACCCTAGAGCACCATCTGCCGTTAAACACTACCCTAGAGCACCATCTGCCATTAAACACTACCCTAGAGCACCATTTGCCGTTATAAACTACCCTGGAGCACCATCTCCCGTTAAACACTACCCTAGAGCACCATCTGCCGTTAAACACTACCCTAGAGCACCATCTGCCATTAAACACTACCCTAGAGCACCATTTGCTGTTATAAACTACCCTAGAGCACCATCTGCCATTAAACACTACCCTAGAGCACCATTTGCCATTATAAACTACCCTGGAGCATCATCTGCCGTTAAACACTACCCTAGAGCACCATCTGCCGTTAAACACTACCCTAGAGCACCATCTGCCGTTAAACACTACCCTAGAGCACCATCTGCCATTAAACACTACCCTAGAGCACCATTTGCTGTTATAAACTACCCTAGAGCACCATCTGCCATTAAACACTACCCTAGAGCACCATTTGCCATTATAAACTACCCTGGAGCATCATCTGCCGTTAAACACTACCCTAGAGCACCATCTGCCGTTAAACACTACCCTAGAGCACCATCTGCAGTTAAAAACTACCCTAGAGCACCATCTGCCGTTAAACACTACCCTAGAGCACCATCTGCAGTTAAAAACTACCCTAGAGCACCATCTGCCGTTAAACACTACCCTAGAGCACCATTTGCAGTTAAAAACTACCCTAAAGCATAATCTGCCGTTAAAAACTACACTAGAGCGCCTTCTGTCGATAAAAACAACCCTAGAGCACCATTTGCCGTTAAAAACAACCCTAGAGCATAATCTGACGTTAAAAACTAGCCTAGAGCACCATCTGCCGTTAAATTCTAGCCTAGAGTGCTGTCTGCTGCTAAACACTGGCCTAGAGCAACATATGCTGTTGAAAGTAGCCCAGAGCAGTTAAGCACTAGCCTAGAGCATCATCTGCTGCTAAAACCTAGCCTAGAGCACCATCTGTCATTAAAAACTAGCCTAAAAACTAGAGGGCCACCTACTGCTAAAGATAGAGCACCATTGGCCATTAAATGACCAAATCGCTGTCTGCTGTTAAAATCTAAGCTCAGATTGGATTCCAGAGGGACTCTCAATGCAATCAAAAGATTTTAGAAGCAATCCATGAATCCTTAATGCATAAATTACTGTTCCAGCCCTATTTTCACCAAGCTGAATTATGTATAAGGAATAACTGATGATGAGCTGTTGAATTACTAAAAAATAATGCACCCTTAAAGGTGTTTACATGATGAAGAAGAGTTGTTACAACTCAGGTGTGCATTAGTCATTTCCTTTTATAGATATGCCCTTCCAGCTGCAACCCATCACTGGGAAACACCCATACAATCTCATTCACACACATACACTTTAGCTTACCCAATTCACCTGCACCGCATGTCTTTGGACTTGTGGGGGAAACCGAAGCACCCGGAGGAAACCCACAAGAACGGGGTGGGAACATGCAAACTCCACACAGAAACAACAATTGACTCGAACCAATGACCTTCTTGCTGTGAGGCGAGAGCGCTACCCACTGCACCACCGCGTCACCCCAAGCTGTGAAATAACTCTAATCATTTAGCGAAGGGATCCGAAGCTGTAATGCACTCTTAACCTGCCGGAACTACTTTAGCTGTGCATTTATCTGACAATCAAACACCTGAGAATCCTCATCAGGGAATTAAAATCAAGTATTCAACAACCCCGTAGCATAAACAGAAATAATCCATCAGTTAAATTTATCTGAAGACTTTCAAAGCCAGTAATCAGAAAAGACTGTGCTGGGTACATGTGAGCATGTGAAGCTTCACACAAGACTTCATTCATGTCTTCACTAATGAAAAACCGCACACATATGAGCTGCTGCGGTTTTGAGCTCATTTCCAAGATGTTTCATATCAAAGGCGCTCGACAAGGGGACACGGCAAAACTTCTTTCCAATGTTTGTCTTTCCTTTGGATCAGAACGCGTGTCCCTCGGGCTCGGCACATTAACTCTAAGAGGCGAACGCAGAGAACGAGAGGCTTAATTTAAAACGTAATAATTTTTACGATGTCAAGCGTGCAAGCCGGACCTCTCTGACACACCTTTGGCTTAATTCATCCACACATAAATAATTCCACACACAGCAGATGCTTTCCAAGCGCAGGAGCAGAAACAGAGCGGCTCTTTCAGTGGATTTACAGCCGGGTGTTTCCCTCTGTCTGTTATGGAATCACCGATACTCAAACGCACATAAATACTGCGCTATTTAGACGTCATAGTGGACAATAAAAACTCAAAAAAGGTTTAATTTCTCTGCTCAATAAACTGCATGTTTTGATGACCTATACACTGTTATTCGGGACATAAAGTGTGTGTCAGAAGCAGCCTGAATAAACCACTGTGACCACGAATAAAGAGGATTCAAAAGTCGTAGTCTTAATTTAATACAATATGATTGATAGCAAATTAAATGATCTGCTTAATTAGTTTGGAGGCATTAAAAACAATCCTGTAGGATCTGAGAGGTTTCCAAAAGCATCCGGTTTCTCTAAATGGCCAAATATCACTAACTGGTCACTAAATAAATTTGTGTTTGACATTTCTCAAAATGCTTATATATGCTATGTTTATTCACAAGATTAAATAAAATGGACAGACAAAACGAACAAACAAAACGAACAGATAGATTTATTTGGATGGATGGATGGATGGATGGACAAACAGATTCATAGACTGGATGGATGGATGGATCGACCGATCGAAGGACGGACAAACAGATTCATAGATGGATGGATGGATGGATGGATGGATGGATGGATGGATGGATGGATGGATGGATGGATGGATGGATGGACGGACAAACAGATTCATAGACTGGATGGATGGATGGATGGATGGATGGATGGATGGATGGATGGATGGATGGATGGATGGATGGATGGATGGACAAACAGATTCATAGACTGGATGGATGGATGGATGGACAAACAGATTCAAAGACTGGACGGATGGTTGGATGGATGGATTGATGGATGGATGGATAAATGGACAAATAGACTGGATGGATAGAAACATACATAGATGAATGGACTGAAAGAATGATGAACAATTATAGAATGTATTGATGGATAAATAGATTGAGCAGATAGACCACTACTAGTCACAAAAAGGACAGGACTGGATTAAACCACTATTTACCCTAAAAACAACATTAAAACTTCTCTTTTTCCCCTAAATCCTAAAACATTCTACAACTCCTTTCATGTGTTCTTCAACAGAATCAGTGAAGGACCGCTCTGAGTCTGGACGGAGCTGTAGTAAAGTATGGGGTGCCTCAAGGATCAGTTTTAGGCCCTTTGCTGTTTACAATTTTACATGCTACCTCTGGGAGACATTATTAGAAGACATGGGATCAGCTTTCACTGCTATGCAGATGATACTCAATTATATATTTTAACTAAACCTGACGAGACGTCTGAACTTTCTAAACTAACTGAGTGTATCAAAGACATCAAAGACTGGATGACCAACAATTTTCTTCTCTTAAACTCCGACAAAACAGAATTATTACTTATTGGGCCTAAATCTTGCACACAGCAGATCTCGCAACTCAATTTACAATTAGAGGGATACAAAGTTAGCTTTAGCTCTACTATAAAAGATCTGGGTGTCATATTAGACAGCAATCTAACTTTTGAAAATCATATTCCATGTCACAAAAACTGCCTTCTTTCATCTGAGAAATATCGCTAAATTTCGAAATATGCTATCCATCTCAGATGCAGAAAAGCTAGTCCATGCTTTTATGACTTCGAGACTGGATTACTGTAATGCTCTATTTGCTGGCTGCCCAGCATCCTCTATTAACAAACTTCAATTAGTACAAAATGCAGCAGCCAGAGTTCTGACCAGGTCTAGAAAATATGATCATATGACCCCAATGTTCTCCTCCTCACACTGGCTGCCTGTTAAGTTTCGTGATGAATTTAAAATATTAACTTCTCACCTATAAAGCTTTAAATTATCTAGCTCCTGTTAATCTAACCAACCTTCTGTCTCGCTACAAACCAACTCGCTCTTTAAGATCTCAAAACTCAGGGCTTCTGGTAGTACCTAGAATAGCAAAATCAAGTAAAGGTGGTCGAGCCTTCTCTTTCATGGCTCCTAAACTCTGGAATAGCCTTCCTGATAACGTCCGAGGCTCAGACACACTCTCCCAGTTCAAAACTAGATTAAAGACCGATCTGTTTAGTAAAGCATACACTCAATGCATCACCTAGCGGGTTCCACACAAGCTTCTGCATCTTGCTTATATACACTATGAACAGCAGCTACGCTAATTATTCTCTTTATTCTCTATTTTCACCTGGGGATACTCATCCCGAGGTCCTCAAATTATGCGGAGTCACTGATTGGATCCAAGACCAGCGACGAGATGATCCCAAGGATTCCATATCCGGGACCAGGCCATATCCTGAGCTGCTGCTGCGCTGATGGTCGTGGGGAGTGGAGAACATGAGTCTGATTCCAGCGACGCTCCAATGACAGACGAGTCTTCGCTGAGGCCATCTTCCAGCCTCAACCATGGCGAATGAAGCTCTGCACAAGACTTTTGGCCAGCGGAGAAATTAAAGTCTGGTTCTCAAGGTTTTTTTTCTTCACTCCCATCAGGTAAAGTTTTTTTTCCCTCTCCGCTGTCGCCACTGCCTCGCATGGTTCAGGATTGGTAGAGCTACGCATCGATGAATTTGCTCTTCAGTGTTTGAACTCTCAGTAATGATTAAATCACACTGAACTGAGCTAAACTGAACTGAACTTAAACACTAAAACCTGAACCACACTGTTCCAGTTACTATGACCATTTATGTGAAGCTGCTTTGACACAATCTACATTGTAAAAGCGCTATACAAATAAAGCTGAATTGAATTGAATAGTTTTACACTTGTGTTGTTCTGTCCTCAACTGAATAATTCCTGAGGACGGCAGGATTGATTCCCCGTCAGCAGAAGGTGAAGCGCAGCAGTTGCACAGGAGTGTGACACTGGCATTTGGTCACCAGGCGAGGTCAGGGGGGGGTGCATGTTTTTGCAGCTGACCAGACCTCCCATTTTCACATGAAAGACCTGCTAACACACACACACACACACACACACACGGCCTCTGAACAGTCTTTATGGAGCACCAACAACAATCGCTTTCTATTCCTGGAGCTTCCCAGCCAGTCCGACCAGCCCTTTATCCAGCTCAGCCTGTCATGGCACTTCCTCTGAAGACAAAAGCTCCAGAGATTCACAAGCGTCCTCCATACTCATCCTTTTGAAGTTTAGAAAGATGTTACACACAAATCATTAACGGCTGCAGTTCCGCTCCACTCCTGCCAAATGGCTCAGCGCTTTTTTCTATTTGCAGGAACATAATGAAGCGTCATTTCTCCATGGATGGATGTGAGCTTGTTTGGGTATAGACATGTTCTACAAAACATAATGGGTTGTATTAACCCAATGTTGGGTCAAATATGAAAAAAGTTGGGTTAAAAAGTGTCATTTGTAATTAATTGGGAACCAAACTATTTACGTTTAGAATTGAAGTCATCTCATATCCTGATAACAATAAATATCATGATATTGTATTGTTTACAGTATGCAAATTTAATCAATGAATACATTGACCATATTGATCATATTTCTTTGATTTTTATGTTTGATTAGAGATGTAGATTTATAAAATAAATATTAATGAAATTCAAAACTGTTTTTTAATATAATAATTAGAATGCCAACATAAATATATGGCACATACTTTCTCTTTATGCTGTTATTAATGTATCTGTCTGCATCCCGTAGTGGCATATAATATAATATGAAAAAGTATTACGGTAAACAATGTATTTTGTGACATGACGAAATAGACAACAGAACATAATCTTAAACGATTGACGATTAATTTTGTCTATACAATATATATTATCATATTGCATATCCTTACCAACTTTGGATAATGTCCAAAACTGACCCAACGTTGGGTTATGGCAACCCAGCAGTTTTCTAGAGTGCAGTTTAACACATTAAATGCATGCATTAACCTTGAGCGCGCTTGTGTGCGATGCGCGCAGTAAAACACAGAACAGAGGAAACACAAGAAGGACGAGAGAGGCTTTCGCTGAGGACTCTGGAAATGAATACGGTTGACTTCTGACAAAACATCAACATCAGGGAAACACAAAACCGTCACTTTCCAATGAGGAATCCTCCGTTTACTGCACTTTAATGAATGAGGGGTTTTGTCAACCAAACGTTGGGTCAAATATGGACAAAACAAACAATTGGGTTTAAAAGCACAATTTAAGTTTAATTGAAAAAAATTAACCCAATTTGGATTTGTCCAGGTGGTTCATTCCACTGTGGCGACCCCAGATTAATAAAGGGACTAAGCCCAATAGAAAATGCATGAATGAATGAATGGATTTGTCAATATTTGACCAAACATTGTTTTTTAAGAGCGTATAGACCAAAAATATGCCTAAAAATCTAATAAAATGCAACAAAGTCCTGAATAATGTTCTGAATATTGAGCAAAATAAAGTTTCTGTAATAACCTATAGACTTAAACAAGAGTATGCACTCTAACAAATGCTGTTTTTAACCCAAATGGTCAATAATGGAAAAACCCAATGTTGAGTTAATTTCTTCAATTTAATTTAATATACATTTTTAACCCTTCTTGCCCATATTTGACCCAACATTCGATCGAAACCTTCACTTTAGAGTGTATAGACCAAACATATTATTAAAAATCAAGCAAAATGCTGTTTTGAACATTATAATGGCAGAATATTCAGCAAAAAACTATGAGTTTCTGTAATAATTTATAGACTTAAACAAGAGTATGCACTCTAAAAATTGGTGGGTTGTTTTAAACCAAGTGGCTAATTATGGACAAAAACCAATGTTGGGTTGATTTCTTTAATTAAACCTAAATTACACTTTTTAACCCAACTTGCCATTTTTTGACCTAATGATGGTTTATTACAACCCAGCAGTTTTATTATATTTCATAACTGTATTTTTAATAATTTTTATTTTAAATAATAAGGATTACAAGTTTCAAATTGAGCTTAGTTACAATGGGTTTTAATTCATTTCTGCACGTATTTATTATATTCAATCCTACACATTTCTCTTTACTGCAAACATGATAAGAAAATACATGCTATATATAGCACACTGCACTAATTTCCAATTATGCTTCAGTACTAAAGTAGCGTATCAAAGTATTAATTTAGTTTTTTTTTTTTTATTATTAATGAAAATGTGGGAGTGAAATGTGCTTAATTGTGATAAAAACTCAAAATCCTACTCAACTCAATTATCTACCAGCAATTTATGAGCTCATTCCTTACAATCTTCCACAACGAAGTCTACATTTGAGCAGATTTAGATTACTTTTTCCTCTTACTACAACAGCAAGATGTTTTAGCTGTTTTGCTTCTGAGACGCTTTGCAAAACTGTCCAGACTATTATTCTGAAGAAAACTTGATGAAACCTGATTTCAACACCTCTTTATTAAACTGTCACCCACTAAACATCCAAATGAGGATGACGAATAAAACAAGCTCAAAACATGAAACCTGAACAATTTTATAGCTTTTGTAGCATTACACGAAGAAAACCAGACTCTTAATCATCATTTATGAACAATAAAGCTGAATAAATGACCAAATCAAGCACCCGCTGTCAGATTTTCTTGAGTAAACATCTTATAAAGAAAGTCTTTTAAAAAGCAGGGTTGTTGGAACTTAACTTTGGGACAAATATGGACAAACACAACAGTTAAAAATGGTGGGGTTTGTCTGTATTTGACCGAACTTTACAACAACCTAGCATTTTTAGATTGTTCATATCATTATCTGCCAATAAGTACTAGTTTTATAGATCAATAATCAGCAAAAGATTAATAAAATTAGTTTCATAATCAGTGTCATGTTCAAAATCTCTTTAAATAAAAACGTAAATATAATTTAAATGGTATTAAATAACAATAATACCCAAATAACAATAATAAAAAGTATTAAATGACAATAATACCCAAATAACATTAATAAATAGTATTAAATAACAATGAAACCCAAATAACAATAGTAAATAGTATTAAATAATACAATAATAATAGCATACAATAACAATAACATTTTAAAAAATCGTACGTTTAATCAAATGTTAACAAACCCAACGGTAGATTCAAATTTAAAATTTAAATTTCTGTTTAACACAACCGTTAAAACAACCGCCATTTATGAAACGTTCAGTTACGACAACCTATCAATGTTTTAGAGTATGATAAATATTATTAGTAGTACTAAAAATAATACTAAATTAAAGATTCATCCGAGCACATAAATCGCATTCCACATGCTGTTACAAATAATTCACATCATCTGAATTGAGTAAACAGAGCAAAAGTTGCTGTTTTCCCCACAGAGACTGTTAGTACAGCACTAAACTTTGCTGTATTGTAATATATTCTGATTATTATTACCTGTAAATGTCTGAAGGCTGCAGAAATGCGCGTGATGTGCAGGCTGAGGCACCGGGACGCGCATCTTGCGCGCTGCACGCTCCCGCTGAGGGACTCGTCTGCTTTCCTGGCGTCCAGAGTCGCGGAGCTCCAGAACATTATGAGAATAATCCACAGGGAGGAGGGGGACATTATAAGCCTCTGTCTCTCTGCTGCTTCTCAGAGTGTTTTGTGTGCTGCTGTCAGCGCCGCAGCCGCAGTCAATATGAGCGCAGCTCTCGCGGACGCTGGAGAAACTTTCCCGCTGCAGGGGCGGAGCCAGTGAAAGCTACTGGTGGAGCTCAGCGCAAGCCCCGCCCCCTAAGAGCAGGTAGATGCGCGCAAAAAGCTTTTAATTTATTTAGTTGTTTGTTAATGTTTTGTTATTGTTTCAAACTGAACTTGCAGACAAAATGGTACTCTTACAATATTAAAATATAATTAATGTCATCTCAAGGTTGAGTTACAATATAGGCTAACACAATAAACATCTAACAAGAATGAAAAAGGAGGGAACAATTTTGTAAATAAACTACATTAAAATAATACAAATAAAGAGATTAATTAATTAATCAATTAATAAGAGACTTTGAAAATTAAAATAGTTTATAAAAATCCAGAAATGTCTTTTATGCAGAGAAATCTCAGGTGTTTACAGAAGTTAATATCCAAGCACGTCTTCATAGACGTTCACATTGTTGCTGCAGATGAAATATAACATGGAAAATATGAGTCAAATATTTTACAGTTGGCTAGATATAAATTAATAGTCTAAAACACATTTACTAACGCTTCTCCACATGATTGTTCAACACAATCTCATGGCAATTCTTAGCTTTTTGATTTAGTGGCTAATTCGTATGAATTTGTACGATCTAATTCGTAATTTAGTACGACTTCCTCATCCCCCAATGACGGTTGGGTTTAGGGGTGGGGTTAGGTGCCACGCCTCCTTTTTAAAATTGTACAATTTCGTACGACTGAACTGAATTAGCCACTAAACTGGCAAATCGTAAAATATGTTTTCTCGTGAGATCAGGCTGGAGTGTTGGTCTCGCACCTCCGCCATCTTTATGGTTTGTTTACACTTTTTTACCCATGTTTGTTCTAATCCAATTCACATCCAGTATTGTAATTGTAATATTGTAATGTATTTTGGGTGATATTTGCGGTTGAAGTATAGATGGTTCTTCACTTCAAATTATACTCAATAGTGGAAAGAGTCAAGTAAAAGTGCCATTACTTGCTTAAAAATGTAGTGCAGTAGAGTAAAGTTATATGTTGTTAATATTACTCAAAGGATGAGTAAAAAGACCCTTTGAGTAATATTAGACCTTTCAAAAAAAATAGACCTTTCAAAAGTACTCATGAGTAGTGAGTAGTGAATATTAAGCTGAATAAAGCTGATGCGTTTACATGTAATGTGTGGGTGTGTGTAAACGTAACATTCTGTAGTGCGTTTAGTTATTGCTTAGCAGACACACAACGCCGTCAGACATTAATATTAGGTTAGAGTTAGGTTGTGATGTCAGGTGACCAAAATTCAGTGTCTATCCAGCATCTGAGGATAACGTTATTTTGATGTCCAATAATGAGGTCAAATAACGTTGATATTTGGTTGATTTTAAGTTGCATTGGAAAGTGACCAAAATCAAACATGAAGCCAACATCTTAAACCAACTTCATATTGACATCAAATATTGACATTGATTCATGAGGTGTGGCAACCAAAATCTGATGCTGTGTTCACACCAGATGTGGAACTCGCGGATAAATCGAGCTATTCGCGCGTAAATTGCCGCGTGAACATTTGAGTTTACTCGCTTCATTTGTGCGTCAAATCCGCTTCAATTGCATGTCAAATTCACTTCAGAACAGACGCGAATTTGCGTGATGGGCAGGGCTTCTGTCTGCCCCGTGACTCTAGCTGCATAGCTAAATGGCTAACATGGATTTTGTTAAGAAAATAACAGTGTTTATATGCTTTATGGAGACTGAAAAACAGCGTCGATACGTTTAGGGTCCTGTATGAGTCCACTGCATCCTTTCAGAGGTGCATCCAGCTCTGTGAGCTCATAAACTCCTCCAGAAACTGAACCTGGATGACGGAGACTTTCAGCGGTGCCTCTGACTGAGCCCAGCTCAGTTTGATGACTTGTTGTCGGTGTCGCCTGGAGGATTTGCCCCGGGACTCCATCAACAGGTTCTACGTCACAATCACGCCCCCACAAGAGCAAGCTTCTGAATGGTTAACGTGGCGCGAATGTACGCTGAAGTTCAGATTTTCGAACTCGAAAGATTCGCGCGAAGTGCTCGTTAAACGCGTTAAACGCGCAAATGCTCAATTCGCCTCGCGCGTATCGCGCTATTCGCACCACACAATTCGCGTCATTCGCTCCGCGCCATTCGCGCGTACCGCGCCGCAGGATGTCTATTCGCGCGTTTGCATTAACTTAACATGTAAATCACTCGTGCTTGACGCGCGTTCTGCGTCTGGTGTGAACGCAGCATCATAGACGTCATAGTGGAAACGTCCCCACAACGTCAAGCTGGAACATCATTAAAGGCTGATTTTAGGTTGGATGTTGGACATTGATGACGACCTGACGTTGGGTTCTGACGATAACCCGATTTTCATTTCCAAACAAAATGCAACATCCCCTCGACGTTGGTGTAGAGCGTCAATCTGACGTCATGTTAACGTCTTGTGCCTGTTGGGTGTTTAAGGCCATTTCAGTCATCATACAGTAAACATCCGTCATCTTCTCATCAGTGACCTGCATCTTCAGTCTCTGGGTCAATGAGTGTAAAGATTTGGTCATCTTCTTTTAGACACTTTTAATGCTTCCAGTTTGCTGTGATTATACATCGTCGACATGCGGCAAAGGTGAATTGGGTAGGCTAAATTGTCCGTAGTTTATCAGTGTGTGTGAATGTGTGTGTGGATGTTTCCCAAAGATGGGTTGCGGCTGGAATGGCATCCTCTGCATAAAAACTTGCTGGATAAGTTGGCGGTTCATTTCGCTGTGGCGACCCTGGATTAATTAAGGGACTAAGCCGACAAGAAAATGAATGAATGATAAAGTTATTCCAAAACTTTTCCGGATATTTACTGGTATCACTGTGTGAAAGAGGCTAATGTCTTGAGGTAGTTCATTATGATGCAATTTACCTTCTACAGGAATCACAGGACTGAATTTCCTAATCCCCATAGACAGGAAAAGTAAAGTGGTGTTTGCAGGTTGAAGGAAAGTAGTGTAGTGAAAGTACCGATACAGCACTAAAAATGGACTCAAGGGAAAGTAAAAGTTCACATCTTTAAAACTACTTAATAAATTAAAATTCCTGACAAAAAACTGCTCAAATACAGTAGTTTGAGTATTTGTAATTAGTTACTTTACACCATCGATTATACTACATATCAAATTATAGGAAATAGAAGACCATCCGGGAACTTTTGGTTTTCGCTCTTTCCAACATACTATGGTTTGGGACATGCTGAATTTATTTTTGGTTACTATTTAGGACAAATAGTAGGCTATGCAAATTGGGATGCAGCATATGAGAATATTGTGATATACAGTCAACCAATTTGGCCAAAATATGCAAAACTGCAAAAAAAACAACATTTGAAAATGTTTTATTTAAGGTCCAGTAAAATCAAAATAAAGTCTTTTTAGATGTCATTGTAAAAGAGGTCAGCTAGTGAAGAGATGTGCAGGTAAACCTCACTCCTCTGAACCCGAGAAAGGTGCTCTAGTGACAGATGCTAGAGGCCATGATCTTTAGCCTTCTTGTTAGATCAACTGACTCCCATGCGGAGAGTCGCCGGTTCAATCCCAGCTCAGAGCGGGCTTGGTAGTATAGGACTGGCAGAGTTACATTGGTGCTGTGACCCGGATGTGAGTGAGATTTAAGAGGGTTGAGTGTAACAGAGGCCAGCTAGTGAAGTGCTATGCAGGTAAACCTCACTCCTCTGAACCCGAGAAAGGTGCTCTAGTGACAGACGCTAGAGGCCATGGTCTTTAGACTCCTTGTTAGAGCAGTCTACTCCCATGCGGAGAGTTGCCGGTTCGATCCCAGTTTGGAGCAGGATTGGTAGCGTAGGACCTGTGGTGATACATTGGTGCCGTGACCCGGATATGAGTGAGGTTTAGAGGGGTGAGTGAAACAGAGGCCAGCTAGTGAAGTGCTATGCAGGTAAACCTCACTCCTCTGAACCCAAGACAGACACTAGAGGCAAAGGCCTTTAGTCTCCTTGTTAGAGCAACCAACTCTCATGAGGAGAGTTGCCGGTTCGATCCCAGCTTGGAGCAGGTTTGGTTGCATACCTGCCAACAGTCCTGTTTTTCCCGGGAGTCTCCGATATTTCAGACCCATTTCCCGTTACCTTCATGTTGTGTTATTTCTCCTCGAAAACTCCTGTAATATCTCTCTGGGAGCTGGGAGCGGGTTGGGTAGTGTAGGACGTTACATTACCATCTGTATGATGGTTCTTATGGTATCTATAATCTAGTGTTTCCAAAACAGTGACACAATTCACATTAAGAAGGCATAAACCTGATATAAACATGTCAAGTGTGCAGTTTGTCTCTTCCGCCTAAATGGATCAATGATTTTTTTGTCGTCGCCTCATACTTTAGATTCTCATCAAACCTTCTGCTCACTTTCATTTAATGCGCTTGAGCTCAAGCACTCTCACTAGCAGAGTTGTGAGAAAACCTAACACTATTGGCTGATTTTCGAAAAGGGGAGGAGCTACTATATGCCCCGCCCTCTCTTCATGTTTCAGTTCAAGTTATGTCAAACATCGAGCATTTCAAAGCACTTCACGAGACCTTTAAAGCGTGTAAACAACTGGTAGATTTAGCTTGAGTAGACGTTCTAGTGGAAATTTCCCATGTGAGCTTCAAACAGCTTTACGAGCATTTTAAACATGTCTAGCATTATTTGACTTCACCAGGCACGAATAACCGTGGAAAAAATGACTATACGGGACTTATTAAAACACAACAACGTCTCCCGAATCTCCACCGCTCGCAGGAATGGAGATAAGCGAGCCCTCGGCGTTAAAACACTGTTGAAAAAGTTCCCAGAAGGCTTCGTAAAATGTTATGACTTCACTTTCTTGCTGCTGGAGAAGCAACAGCTCGGACGGCAGCAGCGTTTTGCGCTAATGAGTTTTTATGGGTAAACCTCCTAAACAGCGCAGGACACAGACTGGGACTCATAATCAGTGGATTTGGCCTGCCGTGGCTCTTCGCCCCGGGGCAAACCACTGCCTGTGCCAAATATTTCAGCACGTTTACCTACACTAATGAAAACAAGAGCAGGAGAATCTGCGAAATAGCGCATTCACTGTGAAAAATAGCCGTAAATTAGCCGTTTTTTGTGTTTTGTGATTCATGTTTTTATTTTTTCCATATTTATTTCTGCTTCTGAATTGCATTATGGGATCATGATCTTTCTTACAACAACTTTTACCCTAAAAAAGCTTGAAAAGTGTTTTTTTTTTTGTCATGCGTAAGAGTTTGCAGAGCTGTATTGTACAGCTGCACAATATATTGTATCTATGGTGGACGAAACCTGCAAAAACAATAAATAAATAAATACGCAAATAAGCAAATAAATAAATGAATAAATAAATACACAAATTACTGCATTAATAATAAAATAAATAAATAAATATGCGAATAATTAAATAAATGAATAAATAAATAAATAAATAAATTCCTGCATAACTAAAACAATAAATAAATATGCGAATAATTAAATAAATTATTAAACAAATAAATAAATAAATAATTTCACAAATTACTGCATAACTAAAACAATACATAAATATGCAAATAAATAAATGCATATATTAATCTACACGTTCCTGCATAAATAAACAGTAAATAAATTAACAAACATCCAAATAATTAAATAAATAATTAAATAAATAAATAAATAAATAAAAACAGAAATACAGAAATTCCTGCATAAATAAAACAATAAATAAATAAACATCCAAATAAATAAATAAATAAATAAGTGAATATATATATATATATACACAAATCCCTGCATAACTAAAACAATAAATAAATAAATAAATATGCAAATAAATAAATAAGTGTATACATAAATCAAAAAATTCCTGCATAAATGAATATATAAATGAATAATAGTGCAGTGTGGAAGGGGGAAAATTTACTTTTAGTTTAGCATTTTCTTACTCCCCCAACATCCGTGTAATTTTTTAAATTATTAATATGCTCGCACTATTTATATATTTATTTATGCATGAGTTTGTGGATTTTATAAATAAGTGTATATATATATATATATATATATATATATATATATATATATATATATATATATATATATATATATATATATATATATATATACATTACATATATATATATATATATACATATATATGTGTGTGTGTGTGTGTGTGTGTGTGTGTGTGTGTGTGTGTGTGTGTGTGTGTGTGTGTGTGTGTGTGTGTGTGTGTGTGTGTGTGTGTGTGTGTAATTACTTTTTTTGCATATTTATTTGGAATTTATAACAGGAATTTGTGGATTAATCTATTTATTTATTTCGCATATTTATTTTTTTTTTGCAGGTTTCATCCTCCATATGTAGATATCACAATGTGATCCTTTGCAATAGTCACATCACAGGATATTCAATGTTGAGTTTGCATTATAATTTTTCATTGCCTGTGTTTTTGGTGTCTGTAATTGTATAATGACTTTAAAAGCCTTTAGCCATAAGAAATTGTACCATTTGTGACTAAAGTAACAACTAGTTTTATTAAATTATTTTTATCATTCAGTCAGTGTACTGGAATACTGTGAGACTCGGGAAACACTTTTTGCATTTTTGTCTTGATTGTATATATATATAGTTATGCATAAAAATACTCACAACACATGTAAATACAGAAATGCACTTAAAAAATACTGTAACACAGACCACAATGAAAATGTGTCGAGGTCCCCAAAAAGTTTAAAGATAGTTTATTAGAATTTATGTAGATGCATGTCCAGTGCAGAATCATCCTAATCGATCTAACAATATAAATTCTTATATATATATATATATATATATATATATATATATATATATATATATATATATATATATATATATATATATATATATATATATATATATATATATATATATATATATATATACATATATATATATATATATATATATATATAGTTGAGGTCAAAATTATTCGCCCCCCTTTGAATTTTTTCAAGGAAAATTCAGGAAATGTTCACAGTATGTCTGATAATATTGTTTCTTCTGGAGAAGTTTTATTTGTTTTATTTCGGCTAGAATAAAAACTTTAATTTTTTTTAAAACCTTTTTAAGGTCAAAATTATTAGCTCCTTACAGCTATTTATATTTTCAAGTCTACAGAACAAACCACTGTTATACAATATCTTGTCTAATTTCCCTAACCTGCCTAGTTAACCTGATTAATCTAGTTAAGCCTTCAAATGTCACTTTAAGCTAAATACTAGTGTCTTGAAGAATATCTAGTCTAATATCATTTACTGTCATCATGACAAAGAGAAAATAAATCAGTGATTAGAGATGAGTTTGACTTCTGACTTCAACTGTATATGGCAAAATAAACAAATATTGCAATGCTAGATTTTTTCAATATCATGCAGCCCTGATATATTGTGTGTGTTGGTGTTGTATATTACGCTACAGAAACCTTGTAATAAACTGCAGCACATTTTCTGTGAATGAATGAAAATGAATGAATGAATGAATTTTCAACATCAGAAGTGGACAGAGCTGAGATTAACATCCCATAATGCAGTTCACAACAGCAAATGACCACCAAATACACAAACTTTTTATTAACAGATATTTTTTACAGTGTAGCTAATCTGGATTACGCACAGTGTTGTGTAAATTACATTTAAAAAGCCATCAATTAGGCTGGCATGGTGGCTCAGTAGCTAACACTGTTGCCTCTCAGCAAGAAGGTCACTGGTTAGAGTCCCGGCTGGGTCAGTTGGAGTGTGTGGAGTTTGCATGTTCTCCCCGTGTTGGCGTGGGTTGATGAACTTTTTTGATGACCACACCCCTCTTATTCCTAGCCACACCCCTCTTACTGTTAGTTGGGTACAAGGGAACGATGTGCCAAAGAAATGCCCCATACTCAATATTCGGTTTCTGTTGGAAGTGCGTCCACATACTGGAATAAAAGTCTCAGGAATTTCTGGTTAGTCCACATGAATCAAATCAAGAATTCTAATGTTTATTTTGGGAACTTGGTGGCACGCCGGCACAATGGGTAGTGCTGTCTCCTCACAACAAGAAGATCATTGGTTTGAGTCCCGGCATTTCTGTGTGGAGTTTGCATGTTCACTCTGTGTTGGCGTCGGTTGCAGCTGAAAGGGCATCCACTGTGTAAAAAAATAGTTGGCAGTTCATTCCACTGTGGCGACCCCTGATAAATCAGGGAATAAGCCGAAGGAAAATGAATGAATGACTCTGTCTCCTCTCCACAAGTCAGCTGGTGTGTGGTGAACAGTCTGGCACAATATTACTGCCATCACGTCATCCAGGTGGATGCTGCACACTGATGGAGGATAAGGAGGTTTGCCCCAATGTGTAAAGCGCTTTGAGTGTCTAGAAATGCCCTACACTAATGTAAGGAATTATTATTATTATCACACACACAAACACACACACACACACACACACACACACACACACACATCAGCTGTGCAGCCCTGTACTACAGATTACATTAATAAGGAATCCACCCTGAATCTGCAGCTCAAGGCCAAGGCCGTGCTGACCACACACACACACACACACACACACACACATCTGCTCACACTGATGTTCTCACTGCTGTTTTTCTCATTGGTCTGACCAAGAGGGCCGTTTCGCTCCTTTAAGCGCGGATGTGTGTGCACCTTAAACGCTTCTCTAATGGCTTAATTTGTTGGCTTATTGCAGCCATGTGTTGTTGAGGAGGGGGATTTACGGCGTGTGTGTGTGTGTGTGTGTGTGTGGGACGGTGTGCGGTCCCAGTGTCTCAATCACACGTCTTTTTGGCCTCTGAATTGCATCTAGGATTTCCATCTATTTGGATTACAGAGTTTTAATGTAAACTAGTAAACTTTAATGGAGAGCAGGAATGACACTGCTCAGGTTTCTGTGACAGAGCAGTGTACAAACACTAATGATGATCAATGCTTATTTCAGACTTTCTAAGTCAAAGGTTTGCTCATTTTAATGGGATAAATATTGTTTCTTAATACAGTTGAACTCAGAATTATTTGCTCTTTACGGAGAGCAGATTTCTGCAACACATTTCTGATAATAATAGTTTTAATAACTCATCTCTAATCACAGATTTATTTTCTTTATGTCATGATGACAGCACATAATATTAGACTAGATATTCTTCAAGACACTAGTATTCAGCTTAAAGTGACATGTAAAGGCTTCACTTGTCTAATTAGGGTAAAGTTAGGGTAATTAGGCAAGTCGTTGTATAACAGTGGTTCTGGAGACAATCCAACACTAATATTGCTGAAGGGGCGAATAATATTGAGTTTAAACAATTAAAAACTGCTTTTATTTTAGCCTAAAAGTAAATAAAAGGGGGGTTAATAATTCTGATTTTAACTTTGACTTTAATTTTAATTTCTGACTAAATGTGTGCGTGTGTGTGTGTGTTTGTGCGTGTGCGTGTGTGTGTGCGTGTGGTGTATGCATGTGCGTGTGGCTTGTGTGTGTAATTTGATATAAAAGTATTTGTAATTATTATAATTATATTTAATTATATATATATACTATATATATATATATATATATATATATATATATATATATAAACTAAAATGCTAAAATGAATGATAAAATTTATTTATTCATTCATTTCTTTTCTTGTCGGCTTAGTCCCCTTATTAATCAGGGGTCACCACAGTGGAATGAACCACCAACTTATCCAGCATATGTTTTTACACAGCAGATGCCCTTCAAGCTGTAACCCATCTCTGGGAAACATCCATACACTAAAGACAATTTAGCTTACCCAATTCACCTGTAGAACATTCAAACTCCACACAGAAACACCAACTGATCCAGCCGAGAATCAAACCAGCGACCTTCTTGCTGTGAGGCCACAGTGCTAACTACTGAGCCACAGTGTGGCCTCATGATAGTATTTTACATTTTTAAATTAAAAGTATTATGTATTTTAATTATTTAAAATTGCATTTAACTATATTATATTTATCTATAAAATGTTTAAAATAATTTTAAAAAGTTAATATTTCAATTTTAATATTTTAATTTAATTAATTAATTAATTTATAAATTATTTTTATGTATTTATCTATATATATATATATATATATATATATATATATATATATATATATATATATATATATATATATATATATATATATATATATATATATATATATATATATCCTTATTTGGATGACAAATGTTTCACATTTTATATTTATATCAAATTATAAATATAAATATTTATTTTAAGTTAGTTTAAAAATATATCACTTGTTTAGCCCTGTATTTGTATTTAACCCTAATTATTATATTATTAACTATTATTAAATATTGTAAAGGGGCGTGGCTAATAATTAAGGGGGTGTGGTCATCAAGGAAGGAGCCAATCCAAACGCAGAAGCAGATGCTCAGACTGAAAATAACTTACACATTTTCATTTATTTAATTTACACAGGGCGGTGCGGTGGTGCAGTGGGTAGCGCTGTCTCTTGTCAGTTGGCATTTCTGTGTGGAGTTTGCATGTTCTCCCCGTGTTGGCATGGGTTTTCTTCGGTTGCTCTGGTTTCCCCCACAGTCCAAACACATAGGGGAATTGATGAACTAAATTGGTCGTAGTGTGTGTGTGTGTGTGTGTGTGTGTGTGTGTGTGTGTGTGTGTGTGCGCGAATGAGTGTATGGGTGTTTCCCAGTACTGGGTTGCAGCTGGAAGAGCATCCGCTGTGTAAACATGTGCTGGAATAGTTGGCATTTCATTCCGTTTTGGCGACCCCTGATTAATAAAGGGAATAAACCAAAAAGAAAATGAACAAGTGAATAATTTACAGAGGTTAACTGTTTACCAAAAAATATTTACTAAATAATAGTAATGAAGCGTGTGCTAGCAAACACTGTCAATTTTGATTTCATGCAGTCTGATTATTAAAAATGAATGAGAAGTGCCTGATTAAATTCTACAAGTATCAGTAAATGGAGGAAACTAATTTGTACCAAGAATCTGTAACATTTCAATTCCCCCTGCCAAAAAAAGAGGAAGTAAAAGTAATCAAGCACAATAACTTTCAACAATAACCTGCAAATCGTCACGGGGGAAAAAATAGCAGACATCTGGGAGTCGTGGCCATCTGCACATCAAATGAAGCGACGGCCAGAGAAAATGAACGGCACATTTTTGAACCCCTCAAAAGGGCAGAAATGAGTCCCTGATGTCCACGGCCAGCCCGTTTATGTGGCAGTTTTCTGGAGCACGGTTAACCCCTCGCCTCCGCCGGCCCGGGCCCGCATCTGGAACTCATCGCACGGATGTCACTCAGTTCTCATTCATCATTCCTGCTCGATATTTTTGTGTGTTTTAAGTGTAAATGCTGCTACTATTATTCTGCAGGACAGAGTGTCACAGATTGAAGCCATTTCAGAACACACACACACTCACACACACATTGAAGAGCAGGAGCAAGTACTTTCACGTTCAGTGGCAAGTGTATAAACACATGTAGACACATCTCACATGAAAAAAGTGTATAGTAAAGAAACTATACTATAGTAAAGTATATTTTACTGTATATATTGTAGTATTATTGTTGATGAATGCTCCAGCATACTGTGGCATTATCTATGGTAAACTGATCAACTCTAATAAATACTGTAGTATACTTTAGATTTACTACAGTAAACTGTGGTGGATTGTAGTATAAGTTACACTATAAATGTAAAAAATAAACTACAGTATTGGCACATTTGTTGTGATACTGTAGCTGTTGTGTTACCATAGCAACTACAGATCACTACAACACATCAATCACTATAGTAGTTGTGTTACCATAGCAACAATAGAATCACCACAACAGATCAATTAATATAGTTGTGTTCCCATAGCAACTATAGAATCACCAAAACAGATCAATTACTATAGTTGTTGTGTTACCATAGCAACCATAGAGCACCACAACAGATCAATCACTATAGTTGTTGTGTTACCATAGCAACTATATAATCTTTACAACAGATTAATTACTGTAGTAGTTGTTACCATAGCAACTATAGAATCATTACAACAGATCAATTACTATAATTCTTGTGTTACCATAGCAACTGTAGAATCACCACAACAGATCAATTACTATAGTTGTTGTGTTACCATAGCAACTATAGAATCACCACAACAGATCAATTACTATAGTTGTTGTGTTACCATAGCAACTATAGAATCACCACAACAGATCAATTACTATAGTTGTTGTGTTACCATAGCAACTATAGAATCACCACAACAGATCAATTACTATAGTTGTTGTGTTACCATAGCAACTATAGAATCACCACAACAGATCAATTACTATAGTTGTTGTGTTACCATAGCAACTATAGAATCATTACAATAGATCAATTACTATAATTCTTGTGTTACCATAGCAACTGTAGAATCACCACAACAGATCAGTTACTATAGGTGTTGTGTTACCATAGCAACTATAGAATCACAACAACAGATTAATTATTTTAGTTGTTATGTTACCATAGCAACCATAGAATGATTATAATAGATCAATTAATATAGTTGTTGTGTCACCATAGCAACTATAGAATCACCACAACAGATTAATTCAATTACCTAACTATAATATGGTGTACTTTGCTATAAATTATTCTGCAAGTCAGGATGTCACAGATTGAAACTATTTCAAAACACACTGAATAGCATAAGCAAGTACTTAAACACAAGCATGTAACACATCTCACATGAAAAAAATCTAGTCATCTGGAACCATAAATATAAATGAAGCTCTCTCTGCCATTGTATGAACTATCCCTTTAACCACTGAGTACCTGAATGGGTTTTGATGCATCAAAGAAAAAACTGATGATCTTACACAGAAAGGCGAAGGCAGTTTTTACGTTTATGATTCTGAATGGAAAGCTGCTGCTCGGTGCTGAAGGTGTGTCTGTTTCTCTGTCTGAAAGCGCAGATGCAGTGAATGCAGACGGTTTTGTGTCGGCCCTTATTTGCTCAGGTGTCTGCGGCGTCACATTCACCCATATTTACTGTAGTGAAGCGTCTTTGATCAGGTGAGCCGCGGCGCAGGTGTTCTGGAGCTCAGACTGTGCGTACTGTATATATATATGTGTGTGTGTGTGTGTGTGTGTGTGTGTGTGTGTGTGTGTGTGTGTGTGTGTGTGTGTGTGTGTGTGTGTGTGTGTGTGTGTGTGTGTGTGTGTGTGTGTAAGCATGTATGTATACACATTGTCTTAGTGACAGGAGCTTCCAGTACAGACAGGACAAAAGCGTAGACATAAGTACGAAAATAAGAACATTAATAAAGAGCAGGAACATTTAAAAAAAAATAGAGAGAAAGAGAGACAAAAAGTAAATATAATAATAGAAAAACGAAATAAAAAAAATATAAAATAACAATAAAATAAAAGTAAAAAAAAATGTTTTGATACATAGTTCTGTACATAGTACATAGTTCTAAAAAGTACTGCTTTCCTTACTCAGTTAAGGGTTTTTTCACAGTATTTTCTCTAATATTTTTTCCTCTGAAGAAAGTCCAAATTTATTTGTTTTTATTTCGGCTAGAATAAAAGCAGTTTTTAATAGTTTTAAAGCCATTTTAATTGTTTTAAAGCTCAATATTAGTAGCCCACTTAAGCAATATTTGTTTTGGATTGTCTCCAGAACCACTGTTATACAATAACTTGCCTAATTACCCAAACTTTACCCTAATTAGACAAGTGAAGCCTTTAAATGTCACTTTAAGCTGAACACTAGTGTCTTGAAGAATATCTAGTCTAATATTATGTGCTGTCATCATGACATCATGGAAAATAAATTAGTTATTAGAGATGAGTTATTAACACTATTATGATTAGAAATGTGTTGAAGAAATCTGCTCTCCCTTAAACAGAGACTGGGTGGAAAAATTTAAAAGAATTAAAATTTAACAGGAGGGTGAATAATTCTGACTTCAACTATATACAGTTGAAAGCAGACGTTTACATCCACTTTATAAAAAGGCACATAACAGTTTAAAAACAAGTCAGATGTTAATGCGACTAAACTTTTCCTCTTTTAGGTAAGTGAGGATGATCACATGTGTTTCTGTTCTGCTTAATAGCAGAATAATGAAAGATGTTGTTTGAGAAATTGTTATAACTTTACTTAAAAGTCAAGTTTACACACAATAAGATTATTCTGCCTTTGAAAAAGCTCAGATGATGATGTCAAGGTTTAGGAAGTTTCTGATTGGCTAATTGACAACATTTGAGTTAATATGAGACACAACTGTAGAATAGTATTGAAGGAAAAGCTCAAACACACTGCTTCCCTGTGACAACATGGGAAAATCAACAAGCCAGAATCAACAACAAAGCCAGATAACAATAAGCTGAATTACACTGGGAAATGTTTGGAGACATGTCCTGTAGTCTGATGGAGCTAAGATCGAACTGTTTGGCCATAATGACCAGTGTTACATTTGGAGGACAAAGGGTAAAGCTTACAAGCCTAGAACACACCATCCCAACTGTGAAGTATGGGGGCGGCAGCATCATGTTGTGGGGCTGTTTTGCTGCAGGAGGGACTGGTCCACTTCACAGCATAGATGGCATCATGAAGAAAGAACATGATGGAGAAATACTGAAGCAACATCTCAACACATCAGCCAGGACATTACAACTTGGCCACAAATGGCTCTTCCAAACAAACCATGAGTCTAAGCATACTGCCAAATGAGTTCACATGTGCTTTAAGGACAACAGAGTGAATGTTTTGGAGTGGCCATCACAAAGCCCTGATGTCAATCCTGTAGAAAATTTGTGGGCAGAGTTGAAAAAGCTTGTGTGAGCAAATCTGACTCAGTTACAGCAATTCTGTCAGGGGGAATGAGCCAAAATTTCTGCAAACTATTGTGAGAAGCTTGTGGAAGGAGACTCAAAACATTTGACCAAAGTTATAAATTACTAATATTAAAAATTCTTTTTTTTTTTTAAAAAAAGTAATTCACTTAAGTAATCCTAACGGACCTAAAATTGTAAACGTTTAGTATAATTTACCATCAGACATTTTTTTGAAAATGGGTATTTTCCTTTTCTTAGAGTGTATGTAAACTTCTGGTTTCAACTATATATATACTGTATATGAGATGTAGATCCATCATCTTTATCAAAAACTGAAGCTCATTCGGAAAATGTAGCCCTGTATATATTTCTGAAGAGCACCAAAAATGTCCCAGGAGCTACGTTTTTTGCCGTTTTTGTTTTCACTAATCTATCAGAGGCACTGTGTGAATAGGGGTCTGGCTGCAAACTCGGTGCAGATGCAATCTGAGCTGCATGCAATGCTTTCTAGTGCACTCACCTAACCCCACCCCTAGCCCTACCCCTCAGAGTGACATCACTCGCTCCATTGAGTGCATTGTGTCTGACATTGCATCTGAGAGATCCAATCTCAGCTTGCATCATAAAGGCTGCATCCAGATACTATTGGCTGTGTACTCTTTTTCAGATCTCAAGTTTCTCTGGCGAGTGCCATTCTCACCTGCTGTTCTCATGTAAATCCTCCAGAGGCCGCTGTCGACTGACTGATGTACTGACTGATGTTTTCAGATTTTTGCCTCACCCTGTTATTCATTCATTCATTTTCCTTCGCCTTAGTCCCTTTAGTCATGAGGGATCGCCACAGCGGTATGAACCGCCAACTATTCCAGCATATGTTTTTCGCAGCGGATGCCCTTTCAGCCACAATCTAACACTGGGAAACACCCATACACTCTTGCATTCACACTCAAACACTACGGCCAATTTAGTTAATCAATTCCCCTATAGTGCAT
>NC_141029.1:57542500-57570000 GCF_052040795.2 Danio rerio | reverse complement strand
TATAAAGTAATCATAAAAAACATGTAATATTACTTTAGATATTGTTTATTTAATATTTGACAAGTCATGCCAATACAGCTTTGGTGTATTAACTTGAATTGAGAGATATTGTTACCATTATTATTATTATTATTATTATTATGTTTTTATGTTTCCTTTTATCTATCTACATTTTGTAAATACATCAAAGTTTTTTTTTCTGAAATTAATGGATTTTAATTTAATTAAATGTTAAATTGAAAGAAATAATATGTAGTTTTTGATTAAAAGTTTTCAATAAATAAAAAAAATATTTAAAAAAATCCGTTTTAGTAGTTTTCATTTCATTAAAGTTATAAATTTGAATAAATATAATTTAACAATTTTATTTTTAGCATTTGATGTATCTTTGAAAAAAGGTAAATACATTTTAAATAGTTAAAAATAAGCATAAGTTTTTTTAAACATCAAAATTAAATTAGAATATTTAAATAAACATACTTTTGCAATTTTTTATATATATATAATTTTTTAGGGGTTTTCACTTTTATTGGGATAGGGCAGTGGAGATTTTTACAGATTTTTACAGACAGGAAAGAGATAGGGGAAGAATCGGCAAAGGACCTCAAGCCAGGAATCAAACTCGGGTTGCCGTGAGCACCTTGCTGCTGTGTCGACGCACTAACCACTAGGCTATTGGCGCCGACTTACTTTTGCAATTTTAATTTAATCTGTATTCATTGTATGACAATGTAATGTAAATTTGAAAGCACTTAAATCTACTATTATCACAAAACACTGTTTTATATATTATTATTAATATAGTAAGATATAGGTCAAACAATAAGGGTAACCAAGCACGTCAAGACTAACTCTTTAAATCAAAAATCTAAATTGTAACATTTTAAATGTAAATATTAAAATATCTAGACAAATGTTAGTTAAAATTAGGAGTTTTCATTCACTCTCTTTTCGGCTTAGTCCTTTTATTAATCCGGGGTCGCCACAGTGGAATGAACCTCCAAGTTAACCAGCATATGTTTTACACAGCGGATGCCCTTCCAACTGCAACCCATCTCTGGGAAACATCCATAAACACACATACGGACAATTTAGCCTATTCACCTGTAGTGCATGTGTTTGGACTGTGGGGGTAACCAGAGCACCCGGAGGAAACCCACGCCAACAAGGAGAGAACATGCAAACTCCACACAGAAACACCAACTGACCCAGCCATACACTACGGACAATTTAGCCTACCCAATTCACCTGTACTGCATGTGTTTATACTGTGGGGGAAACCGGAGCACCCGGAGGAAACCCACACAAATTAAAAATCAAAATTGTAACATTTTAAATGTAAATAAAATAAAATTTCTAGACAAATATTAATTACAATTAATACAGTTAAGAATGTAAATTAAAACCCCAAAAATAAAAATATAAATAAATCTATAAATAAAAATAAATAATTATTAAATTGCTATAAATAAACAGATTAATTTAATTTTCTTGATTTAAACCTATTTATTTTCACAAAAGACTGTAAGATACATGAGAAAAATGAGGCTCAGACTGACTCTGGAGAGCTGGAATGTTCTGGAAACGTTTATTATAGTTATTGAACTATAAAATAATAAAACGTTAAAATAATCATTACACCATGTGCGTACTAGACGTGAAAACAGATAAAGAAAGAGTGATAACAGCTATCTTCTGCACGTAATTCTGTGTTTATGAGGCCGTTTATTGGTTCTGTGTCTGCGATGTCGAGTTTGTTAAACCACAGACACATTTGCTTAAAAATAACCGTATTAAATGTCTCATATATTGGTTTGATGGACACATAAATGAATGAATGAATGAATGAATGAATGAATAAAAGAATGAATGAATGAATGAATGAATGAATGAATGAATGAATGAATGAATGAATGAATGAATGAATGAATGAATGAATGAATGAATAAAAGAATGAATGAATGAATGAAAGCATGGAAACATTCTGTATTTATTTTTTAATAAAACACCTCTCAAAAATCATCTGCAATGTTATGAAAACGTTAGTTTATGGTTATAAAAAAATATCATTTTCTCCATACGAGAAATAAATCCATTAAATGTTCTCTGAATGTTATGTCTGCAATGTTCTGAAAACGTTTATGGTTAAAAAAACAAAACTGACAACAACTTGCTCCATATTAGAAACACATCCATCAAATGTTCTCTAAATGTTAGTTTATTGTTTTACATAAACATAACGCCAACAGTAGACTACAATTTGCTCCGTGATAGAGATAAATCCATCAAACATTCTTATAAATGTTAGTTTATGGTTAGTTTAGATGTCTGCAATGTTATGAAAATGTTAGCTTAAGGTTATTAAAAAAACATAACACGAAAACTAGACAATAATTTGCTCCATATGAGAAATAAATCCATCAAACGTTCTCTGAATGTTGGTTTATGGTGATTTTAAATGTCTGCAATGTTCTGAAAACGTTGCTTTATGGATATAAAAATACAACAGCAAAACAATAACTTTAAATTGCTCCATATTAGAAATAAATCCATCAAACGTTCTTTGAATTTTAGTTTATGGTTAATTTAAGTGTCTGCAATGTTCTGAAAACATTAGTCTATGGTTATAAAAAACATAACACAAAAACTAGACTATAATTTGCTCCATATTAAAAAACAAATCCATTTAACGTTCTCTGAATGTTAGTTTATAGTTAGAAAGAAACATAACACAAAGAATTGACAGAAATTGCTCTGTAAACTATTAGAAAAACCTGTTAATCAAACGTTTTGTGAACGTTCGTTCTGACAACGTTAACTTACAGTTAAAAAAACACCACAAAAATAATAACTAGAATGAGCGTTTGCTCTCGAAACTATAAGAAAAAATGCATCAAACATTTTCTCAATGTTGGTATAAGATTAGTTTAGATGTCTGCATGTTCTGAAACCGTTACTTTATGATTAAAAATATCAACAATTTGCTCCATATTAGAAATAACTCCATCCAACGTTCTCTGAATGTTAGTTTATGATGAGTTTAGATGTCTGCAATGTTATGTAAATGTTAGTTTAAGGTTATAAATGAACACAACACCATGAAATGTTCTCTGAATGTTGGTTTATGGTCATTTTAAATGTCTCCAATGTTCTGAAAACGTTAATTTATGGTTGTAAATAAACATAACATCAAAATAATTACTAAAAATTGCTCCATATTAAAAATAAATCCATCAAACGTTCTCTAAATGTTAGTTTATGGTTATTTTAAGTGTTTGCAATGTTCTGAAAACGTTAATTTATGGTTGTAAATAAACATAGCATCAAAATAATTACTAAAAATTGCTCCACATTAGAAATAAATTCATCAAACGTTCTCTAAATGTTAGTTTATGGTTATTTTAAGTGTTTGCAATGTTATAAAAACGTTATTTTATGGTTATAAAAACATAACATCAAAATAATGACTATAATTTGCTCCATATTAGAAATAAATCCATCAAACGTTCTCTGAATGTTAGTTTGTGGTTATTTTTAACGTCTCAAATTGTTAGAGTTTACAAAAAAAAAAAAACACCACAAAAAAGAAAGCAATTTGCACCATAAACTGTAAATAAAATCAATCAATCAAGCGTTCTTTAAATATTAGTTTATGTTTGTTTTATGCTTATTAAAAAAAACTAAAATGAAAACAACTGACTTTAAAAATCTATAATATAATCATTAATTAACAGTACAGAAACCTCCACTATTAGCATCCTGTGTATGTTTAGTTTACGGTTTCCAACATAAATAAAACATTAACTTCCTGTTACAGAAAGTATTGAGCCACAAAAAGCCCAAAATGGCGATGGGAGGTGTTATTTACTTCACAGTGGATGTGTTCTGATTTTCTGCTGTTGAATAAGCAGGTTTAAGGTCAGCTGCTCATTTTTCCATTGTGGGTCACAAAGTGCAAAAACTCCCCCTCCCCCATTCTCTGTGGCTGCGTCTCAATCCCTACCGCTAGCCCTACATAGACACCATGAAAGAAACTATCCTCAATTTGACTTCAAGGTTACCTTTTCAGTAATTTTACAAATTGTAATTATGCAAATGAGAATAGTTGATTCGGATAATTATATTATATGTGGATTTAATTTATGCATTTAATTTGAGATTGTTTAATTTATCCATTGGTTGGAATAGAATAAACTGTAAATAAGTGTGGAGGTAATTTACTAAACAATCAGATTTACTAAACAACCTGCTGAATGATAAAAAGGTCAAAAATCACTATGTTTATACATTAATTTATTAATAAGCCATTTTTATAAAGAATATTATAGATTTTTAATACAAATAATATATATTGTTTTGCATTAATAAAAAAGCCTGGCAGTTAAAATATTTCAAATAATAGATTTTAAATTTACTTTGTGTAAAATATATACATTTTTACAACCAAATATGCAATTAAAATGTTTAATTTAATTTAAAAAACATCTATAATGTAGGCTAAATAATTAAAATAGTTAGCTAAATGAATTCTTAAATAGGAAAAGTAAATAGCGTTTGATTAATAAATGAAATACATTTTAATAAATAATTACAGAAGGCAAAACTTAAATAGTAGTATTTCAATACATTAAATGTGGCCATTTAATATGTGTATACAAACGCTTTATTGTTTAAATTATTATAATATTCAATATAATTAATATTTTTTAACATTTTATTTAAAAATGCCTCATTTTAACTGTGTGAACTAATATACATAGCGGAAGTAGTGCGAGTAGTATGTAGTCTAGTTAGGGATCTTGGTATGCGTGAGAACACGCCCCGCCTCTCTCTCTTTCTGCTCTGTAGTAAGTGTGTGTGTTGCTGTCTTCCGACGCTCCATTCTCATATAAACACAGGAAACTTGTGTAAAAATACATATAATTCACATTTAATCGTGATTTGACGCACACGGGAGCGCGCTTATTTCTACACATCGACGTTTTAACGGACCGGCGCCGGTAACGAAGACTGAAGATGGGTTTAAAGTCGCAGTTTTCACACTGAAGTTGGTGGATATTGCCAAGTGGAAGTGAAAGAGCGTGAATTTCGAGGGTAAGAAGAAGCCATTGTGCTTTCATTTCAACTTTTATTCCGTGTGTTTGTGTCGTAGATGGCTGTGAGGAAACTAGCGTAACGTTTGAATGACTCTCTGCCGCGAACTTTACCACTCACTCGAAGTCTCTTTCTCCCGGTGTTTTGTGCTCATTTACGGCTTTAAAGAGCGCTAATGTCAGTATTCACCGGTGGGCACTCGGTGAAGCTCAGTTTGTGTTGTTTTTGTGCGGTAAAAACGGTTGAAATAAGCGGGAGATGCAGCCAACATCAAGCCGGTAGAAGCAGCACATGTTTGGGGTGGGGGAGGGGCGACCGGCCGGCTTCACCAGTACTACAGCTAGTTTAAAGTGATGCTAACTATTTTTGCTAACTATCTACTAGTTGAGATTGAGGTGAAGTTGGTTTAATATTCGCACATTCGTTCAGTGACAACGTGTGACACACTCCCTCCCATGTTTACCTTGGTACTTTGAATATTGGGTTTAAATAACATGCAAGTATGACTTCAAATCAGCATTATCACTATTCATTTGAATGTGAAGCATGGTACTTTGATAGTCATTGACTACTAATAAGACTTCACTATTTAGAATGGGCAAAGAGTACTTTAATGAAATGATATTATAAATGAGAAAGTCTTAATGTGTGAAGATAAAACCTTCTTTACCTCAATCTATATAGTATAGAGTATGGAGGTAAAGTTAGATAGTATAGAGGTAAAGTTGTTTATGTATTTGGATATTCAGACATTCTCCTTAATAATGTAATTTCAGAAAATAAATATTTGCAAATTCTAAATAGGGAAATCATATTAGCAGCAAATGACTATCAAAGTACAGCATTGTTCACAGTGAATTAGATAGTGTTGATGTTATTAAGAAGTCATACTTGCATGCTAACTCTGATCGAATATTCAACGTAACATGGTAAACAATATATAGACTGCTAAATGAACGAATGTGTGAATATAAAACCAACTTCACCTCTAAAAATTTAATAGTTACAAACACATGCTCACTCAAAACACAAAGGGATGACTATATTATATATTTTACTCAAATGTGCAACGGATTGTTTGAAAATGTTGATTTTGAGTTAAAATATGTGAACATCAGTATATCCTTATGTGAAAAAATAGTGTAACGTTTGTAATTAGTTTTTTACTGTATGTATTTTAGTTTACAACCAGTTTGTTTTAGCCTACAGTACTATTAACTATAATGAACTGATTAATTGTAATGAATACTGTAGCATGTTTTAGTTTTAACTGCAGTAAACCGTGGTGTATTTATGTATAGTATAGCATATAGTTGTAGAAAACTACTGTACTAGGTCATTTTTTTTTAAATTACTGTGGTTATTATATACAGCAGGGGTCACCAACCCTGTTCCTGGAGAGCTACCTTCCTGCAGATTTTAGTTGCAACCCTGACCAAACACACCTGTTTGTAATTATCAAGTGCTGCTTTAGGTACTATTAATTGGTTCAGGTGTGTTTGATCAAGGTTGGGACTGAATTCTGCAGGAAGGTAGCTCTCCAGGAACAGGGTTGGTGACCCCTGATATACAGTGTATCCGGGAAGTATTGATAGCGCTTCAGTTTTTCCACATTTTTTAATGTTACAGCTTTATTCCAAAATGAATTAAATTAATTTATTTCCTCAACATTCTACACACAATTCCCCATAATGACAATGAGAAAACAGAGTTTTTGAAATTGTTGCAAATTCTTAAAAATAAAAAAGCTGATAAATCGGATGTACATCAGTATTCACATCCTTTGGCGTGAAGCTGTAAATTGAGCTCAGGTTTGTTCTGTTTCCACTGATCATTCTTGAGATGTTTGAGCAGCTTCATTGGAGTTCACCTGTGCTCAATTCAGCTGATTGGACATGATCCGAAAAGGCTACACCTGTCTATATAAGCGCCCAGGGTTGACAGTGCATGACAAAGCACAAACCAAGCATGAAGACAAAGGAACTGTCTGTAGACCTCAGAGACAGGATTGTCTGGAGGCACAAGGCTGGGGAAGGTTACAGAAACATTTCTGCTGCTCTGAAAGCTCCAATGAGCACAGCGGCCTCCATCATCAATAAGTGGAAGATGTTTAACCACCAGGACTCTTCCTAGAGCTGGCCGGACATCTAAGCTGAGTGATCGGGGGAGAAGAGCCTCAGTCAGGGAGGTGATCAATAACCTGATGGTCACTCTGTCTGAGCTCCAGCGTTCTTCTGTGGAGAGAGGAGAACCTTACAGAAGGACAACCATCTGTGCAGCAATTCACCAATCAGGCATCTGTATGGTAGAGCGGGCAGACGGAAGACACTCCCCGCCTGGAGTTTGCCATCTGAAGGACTCCCAGAGCATCAGAAACTAAACTCTCTGCTCTGATGAGACTCAAACTGAACTGTTTGGAGTGAACGCCAGGCGTTACGTGTGGAGAACAGCAGGCAGCGCTCATCAGCAGGCTAACAGCATCCCTACAGTGAAGCATGGTGGTGTTGGCATCATGCTGTGGGGATGTGTTTCAGCAGCAGGAGCTGGAAGACTAGTCAGGATAGAGGGAAAGATGAATGCAGCGATGTACAGAGACATCCTGAATGAAGACCTGCACAAGAGTGCTCTCCACCTCAGACTGGGGCGACGCTTCATCTTCCAGCAGGACAATGACCCAAAACACACTGCAAAATAATTAAGTTATTTAATTAAGTCAATTAAGTGTCCTCACAGCAACTCAGTGGCAATTTCAAAAACTTCACATTGTCATTATGGGGTATTGTGTGTAGAATTTTGAGGAAATAAATGAATTTAATTCCTTTTGGAATAAGGCTGTAACATAAAAGAATGTGGAAAAAGTGAAGCGCTATGGACACTTTCCGGATGCACTGTACACTGTATTATATTTTAGTTTAAACTGCAGTAAACTGTGGTGTATTTATGTATAGTATAGCCTATAGTTGTAGAAAACTTCTGTATTGGGTCATTTGTTTATATTACTGTGGTTATTATATATGGATATATTATAAGACTGCACAATATATCGTTTCAGTATCGATATCACATTGTAAACATTCGCAAGCCACATCTCGAGCATACACAATGTTAAGTCTGGATTTATTTGATCATTTCGCGAGTGTTTGGCCTGTGACTGTGTAAGGGGTTGTGAGAGCATTCAGGCAAAATAAATAGTACAATTTTTTAACTTTAACAAATTAAAATTAATAAATTACATTGAATCGTTTATAAAACAGACTATGCAATATTAATGTACATTTGATTATTCAATTACTGTATACCTGAATACAGTCAACTCGCTGTTTGCATAATTTGTATCTTTTATTTTATTTAATTTATCTTTGCTCGTAGATTGTTTCTCTTATCTTATGCATATGCACTGTCCTACAGAATCATCCCAATCAATCTAAAATGATTAATTCTTTCCAAATAATTATTCAACACATCTAGTATGTTTGCTACTGTATGTTAAATAGTTCACAACGCTTTAGTTGTAGAATACTGTTGTATTAAATATAGTGAACTGATAAACCGATAAATAATGTAGTATATTTTAGTTTTTACTTCAGTAAACTGTGGTATATTGTTGTATAATATACTCTACAAAAAACTACAGTATTGGCTGATTCGTTTTTATTTCTTTTATACATTGTTTGAACTGATAAGACTTCAAATCACAAAGGAATGACAATAAAAACACTGAAAAAGTTGATTTTGAGATAAAATGTGTTATAATATCAGTATTTTCCCGCATAAAAAAATACTTAAGTAATTTTTAGGTAAACACTGTACTCATAACATACCATAATAAATGTGTTGAACTTTATATATTAAATTTACAACACCTTCTGATGAGTGCTTCAGCATACTGTAATTTTAACTATAGTCAATTGATCAACTGTACTAAATTCTGTAGTTTACTTTAGTTTTTTACTACAGTAAACTGTGGTGTATTGTAGTGTAATATAATCCATAGTTGGGAAAACTACAGTGTTGGGTCATTTGGTTATATTACTATAGTTGTTGTGTTACTGTTGCCACAAAAGAGGAACTGTTTAAATGGATATTGATTTTATTTGTAAGCAAAATGTAATTTCTCATAGCTTATTTATGCAGGTTTTTGGGGAAAATTGTCAAAATATTTAACAAAACTTACAGGAAATAGGTACTATTTATACATTCATATGCTCTAGGCAGAAGACTATTATGAGTTAATGATCAAATGTTGACTGTTAAACCATTGCTTCTCGGTGTTTGTCAACATGTGTTGCAGCACAATGTGGGAAATGTGTTATTCTGCCTTATACGCATCAAACACAGTACTGAGGCTTGCGTGTGCAATATAGACCAAAAATAACTTTGAATCATTGACAATGATTTGTTCAAATGGATTAATTCAGTGACAGGTCAGTGTTTTTCTGAGACACGCAATTGTTCTGCTTTGGCTTTGTATTATATGATATCTGAAATAGCTCAAAATCCTGCAACTTAAGAAAACATGTGCAAATAGAAAAACAGCAGAAAATTAAGAACACATCTTCATGAATTTGACAGCACATGTTGCAGATCCTTACAACATAAACACCAGTAGAAAACACTCTGCAAGTTATCACATGCAAACAGCACGGACCACAACAACAATATTTAAAGGGGTGAACTGAAAAAAAGTGACTGATCTGGCTTGGATTTGCTATTTGTGTAGTGATCAGGAAATAGTGACCTTCCCTGATAAAATGGTATGCTCTGATCTGTAGTTTTTAATAATAATGTAAATAATTAAATTATATAAATGATAGTTAATACCTATTATTAATTATAATGTTAATAATTAAAATAATAGATATTATACATGTACATTTGACCTCCCCATCACGGTTCATATCATTCATTCATTCATTCATTTTTCTTTGGCTTAGTCAGAGGTCGCCACAGTGGAATGAACCACCAACTAATCTGGCATGCTTTATGCAGTGGATGCTCTTGCAGGTGTATCCCGGTGCTGGGAAACATCCATAGACATACACTCTTTCACACACACACTCATACACTATGGGCAATTTAGTTAATCTATTCCGCCTATAGTGCATGTGTTTGGACTGTAGGGGAAATCGGAGCACCCGGAGGAAACCCGCGCCAATATGGGGTGAACATGCAAACTCCACTCAGAAACACTAAGCGGCCCAGCCGAGCCTCGAACCAGCGATCTTCTTGCTCTGAGGCGATAGTGCTAACTCCTGCGCCACTGTGCTGCCATTCATACCATTGGTGAAGCATAAATGCATCCAATCAGTCTAATAAATTATTAAAGTCTGGAACCGGCAGATCTAGAGCACCATAAAGACAAAATAAGTGTTCACTAGATATTTATTTCTACATATAGCCTGAATGTGAAGTCAAATTAGATGTGTAGTTTGGCCTACAGTAATGTCTGAAATGGCTAATCAGAGGTTACTGTAGGTCAGAATACACTAAATATCCCTCAAAACACTGAAAACTTAAATAATAATATCAATATATAAATAATACGTCATATAAATGTACATTTGACCATCCCTGTAGGGGTTCATATCATTGTGAATGCATAATTGCAGTAATCAGTTTATGCGAGGAGATAATTAATTGAACAGTCTGAAACCAGCAGATCTAGAGCACCGATAGACAGCGTAAGCGTTCTCAAACAGCTAATCTGAGATTCTGTAGGTTACAATACATTAAATATCATTTAAAACACAAAAACTTAAATATGTTTTATTAATAAATTGGATGTAGTTTAAATGAATACATACATTTGATTCACAGGAACATGTATTACAAGAACTAACATTATCGAAACAGTTGAATAGCAGTGACTACTGGTCAGTGAAGATGTTGGTGACCTGAAAGACGTTTATTTTAACACCTTGTTTATACCATTTTACTGTCTTTTGCATGTTATAAGCTGACAATTATTTATGAAAGGCTATTATACAAGACAACTAAATGAACTTATCCTCAACTAAACACAGTTCAAGGTTAATGAAAATAACTTTGCAGTGCTTCATTGTTAAAACAAGGTCAAAATAAATTGCAGATAATGTAACAAAGTTAGATGTATTACATCCTACCATATTTACTACCGTTAATCATACATAAATATAAATAGCACCAAGGATAAAATCAAGTTACATCTCACTATCACAAGGTCATATTTTATTATGGTGTTCAGAAATACTATAATTTACTATGGCATTATAAATAATCACTGTGCAAAACAATAGAACACAACCAGCTTTGCTATATTTTCAGCATAAATGTGATGCGTCTGGTTTATCAGCTACTAAAGGAATATAAAAACAGTATTACTTTTAATTGGTACAGTAAAATTTTGTTTCAGTCCAGTGTGCTTATGATGATTCTCGATTGTAATCTCCACTCATCTTCATATGGAGGTCACGTCCACTCCCACGCTACTTCTGGTTGCGCTGTTATAAATAGCTTTAGATTTGCACAGAGTTGTAAATCATTATGAATTGACGGAGCTAATGGTTAATAGGATTGCAGTGGGAGAGTTGTGGTCTCGGGATTTTCTCCAGGATTTGAGCAAAGCCTTCGGCATTCACTGCAAATCCAAATCCGTCTGAAAGAGTGATGCTGGGATGGCCTACTTCTGAAACTAGCCAGCTAGTGTCTAGAAAAACCTCACGTCTTGGCTTGTTTAATACTTTACTTTATGATAACACCATATTTAGGACAAAATAGATTGCATGTCTAGTTTATATTCATCTTCATAGTTCGGTTCAGGTTTATTCGTATAGCGCTTTTCACAATAATGATTGTTGTTCCAATGTAAAAAGCAATTAGTTAAATTTACATGAAAAATAATTACTTTAACTTTAATAATTGATTTTTACAGTGTGAAGGGCAGACAACATATGTAAACAGTATATACAGTCACCGGCCACTTTATTAGGTACACAGTACTAGTACTAGATTGGACCTACTTTTGCCTTCAGATCTGTCTTAATCCTTTGTGGCAGAGATTCGGTGTGCTCTTCTGCTGCTGTAGCCCATCCGCCTCAAGGTTGGATGTGTTGTGTGTTCAGAGATGCTCTTCTGCAGACCTCGGTTGTAACCTGAAGTAAAGTGAAACGGCTATACGTTGTGTTTGCTAGCCTCACGCATCATGCACCTGTCAGTCAGCACGTAACCTTAAAGGGTTAAACAAATGATGCACAGCACTAAACGGTTACAGAAAAGTTTGCGCTGTTATATGTCACTTACCCTTTAATACATTTTGGTGCGATTTTAACCCGCTAATAAAAAATAAAATGTTTTGAATGAGAAGCTGTAATGTAGCTTGGCGGGATGAATTTTGGCTTGGCGCCCGGCCATAGAAGAATGAATGTAGCGGAAACCATGACAGTAATTTATAAATAATATTGATGCATATTAAATACAGAAGAAGTCTGCCTTGTAGTTTTCTGCAGTTGGTTTTATTTGGGTTGTAAAGTCAATCTTTCTTCCTCAATGCGTTTCTGTTTATTAATTTAGCAGATACTTTTGTCAAAAGGGACTTACAAATGAGTCATCCATTGTGAAAAGGCAAGACTTTTTGCTTTTGTTTAGTCTTATTTTTTATTTGTTTTTTCTTTTGTTTTTGTAAATTTTTGCTTTATTTTAAATTATAATTTTTTGTTATTTTTTTATTTTTTATTTTATTTTCTATTTAGTTTTTAGGTTTGTTTGTTATTTTATTTCATTTTATTTTCATTATTTTTTATGTATTTGTTTATTTTTTATTTTATTTAAATTTCTTTATTTCTGTTTTGTTTTGGTGTTTTTATATATTTAAATTATTATTATTATTTTTTGGTATTTTTGTATTAAATTTTAATGTTTTATTTAGTTTTCGTTTATATTATTACAAATAGTAATATTTGTTGTTTTTTTTTTGTTATTTTTATTTTATTTTCTATTTAGTTTTTTTAGGCTTATTTGTTATTTTATTTTCATTTAATTTATTTTATATGTAGTTTTGGTTTATTTGTTGTTTAATTTAAATCATATTGTCTATTTAGTTATGTTTTTTTATTATTTAAATTTTCTCTGTAGTTTTGTCTGTTTGTTTTTTGGCTTAATTTATTTTTATTTTATTTTATATTTAGTTTTTAGGCTTATTTGTTTAATGTATTTTTTTCTATTTAGTTTTGGTTTATTTCAATTTAATTTTCTATTTAGTTATGGTTTGCGTTTTATTTTATTTAAATTTCTTTGATTTTCTATTTAGTTTTGGTATTTAGTTTTTTACAATTTTTAATTTATTCTTTTTCTTCAGTTTAGTCCTTATTTCATTTCATTTAATTTCTTTATTTCTTTATTTATTTTTGCTAATAATGATCAGTGGTTTGTCCAGCTGTGAGTGGTGTGCAGCATGAGTGATGAGTGTACCATGGATGTGTTGCTTGTGGTTCATCTGCTGTGCCACTCAGGAGAAAATGGCTGCTGTTTGCAGGTTTTACCGCACATCTGTCAGCCGTGACCAGCCAGGAGAAAATGAGCTCTGTGTCTCTGCTGCTTCATTCAGTTTCTGCCACATTCACCACACTGCCTTTTCTTTGCTGACAGTTTTTATTTTTCCATTATCTATTAACTGAGATTATGTTCATTAAACAGGGTTGTTTTTGTTGTTAATGTCTTTTTTAAGGACATGCTGACATTAACAGTTTCATTACTTCTGTGTTCTTTGGGTAATCTTTTGGTTTTGTGGCTGTTTTTAAGGACCCTGTAGGCTAGATTTTCATAGTAGATGACACTTTAGGCTAGTTTTAAATAGTGCTCTAGGCTAGTTTTAACAGTAGACAATGCTCTAGGCTAGTTTTAACAGTAGACGACGCTCCAGGCTTGTTGTAAAAGTAGATGACCCTCTAGGCTAGTTTTAACAGTAGACTGCACTCTAGGCTTGTTTTAACAGTAGATGGTGCTCTAGGCTAGTTTAAACAGTAGACAACGCTCTAGGTTAGTTTTAAATAGTACTCTAGGCTAGTTTTAACAGTAGATGATGCTCTAAGCTAGTTTTAACAGTAAACAACGCTGTAGGTTAGTTTTAAATACTACTCTAGGCGATGTAACAGACAACGCTCTAGGCTAGTTTTAAAAGTAGATGATGCTCTAGGCTAGTTTAAACAGTATATGGCACTCTAGGCTAGTTTTAACAGCAGACGACGCTTTAGGCTAGTTTTAACAGTAGACCATACTCTAGACTAGTTTTTAACAGTAGACGACGCTCTAGACTAATTTTAACAGCAGACAGTGCTCTAGGCTAGTTGTAACAGTAGACTGCGCTCTAGACTAGTTTTAACAGCAGACGACGCTCTAGACTAGTTTTAACAGCAGATGACGCTCTAGGCTAGTGTTAAATGTAAATGACAATTTAGGCTAGTTTAAACAGTAGTTGACGCTCTAGGCTAGTTTAAACGGTAGACGACGCTCTAGGCTAGGTTTAAATGTAGATGACACTTTTGGCTAGTTTTAAATGTAGATGACAATTTAGGCTAGTTTAAACAGTAGATGACGCTCTAGGCAAGTTTTAAATGTAGATGACACTTTAGGCTAGTTTTAAAAGTAGATGACTCTTTAGGCTAGTTTAAACAGTAGACGGCGATTCAGGTTAGTTTTAAATAGTGCTCTAGACTAGTTGTAACAGTAGACGGTGCTCTAGTTAAGTTTTAAATGGCGCTCTAGGCTAGTTTAAACAGCAGACGACGCTCTAGGCTAGTTTTAAATGTAGATGACACTCTAGGCTAGTTTAAAGTAGATGACGCTCTAGGTTAGTTTTAAAAGTAGATGAATCTTTAGGCTAGTTTAAACAGTAGACGATCCAGGTTAGTTTTAAATCGTGCTCTAGACTAGTTGTAACAGTAGACGGTGCTCTAGTTAAGTTTTAAATGGCGCTCTAAGCTAGTTTAAACAGCAGACGATGCTCTAGGCTAGTTTTAAATGTAGATGACACTCTAGGCTAGTTTAAACAGTAGACGACGCTCTAGGTTAGTTTTAAATAGTGCTCTTGGCTAGTTGTAACAGTAGACGGTGCACAGGGCCAACCGAACTCTCGTCTCCTCCACCAGCTGTGGGAAAAGCCATTATAACAACACAGATCACTGCCCATTCATGCAAGAGTCCTTCAGAAAAAAAGTGATTGACAGGTGCCAGGTGGTCATTTGTTTGTAACTTTATTTTTTAATGGTTTGGTTATGGGTAAAGCAAAGACCATGCGGGTCAGGTAGTGAAAACAGTTGGCTACAAATAATTAATTCGTTTTGATTTAATTGAAATTTAATAACCACCCCCGCCTACGACGACGATGGCATTGTCTATTGTGATGTTTCACTTTAGACATCGTACAATGCCAAATTGGTCAACATCGCCCAACCGTAGTAGACCGTGCTCTGGGATATTATTAACAGCATACAGTGCTCTAGGCTAGTTTTTAACGGTGCTCTAGGCTAGTTTTCATCATCAGACGGCGCTCTGGGCTATTTTTTTAATGGTTTATTTATACAGTTTTCGAACACATCACAAAAGTAAACAAGAGTTCCTATAATTCTTAATTGTGCTGATGATGCTCTTGTGTTTTAGTTTCTCCTCTTTCATGGCCTCTGACTATATCTAGTGCACTTCTCTTCATTGCACACTACAGAGGGCCTGCAAAGCCTGACACTGTCCTCTGTGTTGAGTCTTTCTGCGGACATCAGTGTAATTAGTGACTCTCCTCTGACGTGGATTAGCAGAAGTTCAGCAGGTTCCCATGATCAGTTCATACAGATCTGCTTTTCATGTCCTACGGGCGGTTTGTGTCGACTAATAAAATGAAGGTAATCAAACAACACTGATATAAAAGGGACATATTATGAAAAAATTACTTTTATGCAGGGTTTAATATGAATATCTCCAGCCTCTAATGGTCAACATGAAATAATTGTGTTTGTTATAATCAGACTTGATGAATGAAACACTTTGATTGACATTCTCCCTTAGGACGTGTCATCTTAGGGTGAAAGCCCCGCCCACTAGTGCCCATTTCTCCCTCATTAGCATAAATAGCAGCCCTGAGTGAGAAGCAGCCGTCTGTCCATTAGAGTGTTTGAGCTGCTGAAGATAATGTCAGCATAGAGTCTTATAGATGGATTGGATGGAGGATTATAGATGTGGAGTTTTAGATGAATAGCGACAGGAGCGACAGACTGAAAAGGGTCAGGGTTTACACTATCAGTTAGGGCTGGGCGATTTTTTTCGATTAATTCGAATTTACGTTTTTCAGACGATTTAATTTTTAAATCAAATCGAGAAATCACGATTTTTAAAAATATATATTTAATACATTATAATGGCACGAGTGCGCTTTGGTTCACTCTGTATGAAGCAGGAAGCACACCAGAAGCGCCTCTCGGCGACGCACCACACAGCACCACGATTCAGGATGCAGGTCATATTTCAGCCACGCCACAGAGCGCCATCTGATTAGTTTCATGTTAAATATCATGCGAATGTGCGCGTCTGCTGTGTGATAGTTTAAACTGTCATGTGCGCGCCTGTTAAAGCGTGAAGTCATGTAGGATTTTCATTAGTCTGAGTCACGTCTGTGTGGATTGTCAAGACATATTCCCTCATCAAGTCGATAAACTCGATCTCAACATGTATGAAGGACTTAAAAGCCTGCCATGTGAAAAACCGCGCCGATCTTTTGGTTTGAACACGAGTAGAGGTGAGGGCCTGCAGCAGTGAAAATGAAAGTAGTCGCCCCCATGACGTCATTTAGCGGACCTAGTTAAAAACCAGACAGATCAGGCAGCATAATACAGAGAGTGGAGCAAAGCGCATCAAATGATCGATATTTAAAAGGGGAAAAAAGAAAAATAGATTAAATATATTAATTTATATTAGACACACATCTGGTGCTTGTATTTGCTCCTGCTATACGTCCACAACTTCACGCATTGGGTTAAATTAGGCTTTACAGTTTCCATGTTCAGTCCTTTTCTTCCACTGTGTCTTTTTAAGAAAAAGGCAGCAGCATTACAACCTGACATTTAATCAGAAGACAAAGTCAAAGCCGAGCTGACAGCCAATCTTTTCTAGACTCAGCAAAGCTTGCAAAAAATACCTCTGTATTCCTGCAACTGCAATATTTACACAAATATTTCTTATTCAAATCTTCAGCAACGCTATTTAACTCGTGAATTTGTTTTACATTTATTTACACCTTGACCGATTTTTCTATGACATGGCCATTAAAAATACAGTGTTCCTTAACCAGATGGTTTTTCAAGTTACTTTTAAAGAGAATGTTACTTATATCATGTTGTTGTAATGTTTTGAGAAGACTAGTAACACAATTAAAAAAAAAAAAATCGAAATCGTGAATCGGTCAAACTTTATAAAAAACCTAAATTTTTTTTTTTTTTTGCCAAATCGCCTAGCCCTACTGCCAGTTACATGTATTCCGATTTTATGCTCATGTGACACAGATCGGATCTGTTCTATGACCGTGTGAACACGAAAAAAAAAACGCATGCATTCAAATATTCAGAGATATCCTTCATATGTGGAAATAGATCTGATATGTGACAAGGCGACTGTCATGTAAACAGGCAGATCAGATTTATTGAGGCGTTCTGTTCTGTACATCATATGATTCATTTTTTAAATAAATATAGCAAAAAGTACTACAAATAATGACCTTGACGTATTACTTGTCAGTCAGACACAGAGAAACAGTGGTGATTTATACTGCAGTGTGATAATCTCTAACATATCTAATTTACCAGTAGAGGTTTAAATGATCTTAATTCAGTTGGCATTTACCAAGTATTCGCTAATACCTGATAATCAGGCTTTGTTTAGACAAAACTGTAAAACTAAGAGACTGACTTGTTAGCATTTATTTATCCTTGGATGACCTGAAAATAAGATGAACATTAACATGTGACCTCATGAGTCTAAACTCCCTGTTTGTGAGTTGGGTTTTGTTATGTTTGTCCCGTGTTATTACTTCATTATGACTGCTATGCTCTTGGAGGAACTCCATCCCTCAGCCCTTACCCATCATGGCCTCCCAATCATCCCCATCCACCAAACTGGCTCTATCACTGTCTCTTCACTCCTCCAATAGCTGGTGTGTGGTGAGCGCACTGGCGCCGTTGTCCTGTGGCTGCCGTCGCATCATCCAAGTGGATGCTTCACACGGCTGGTGGTGTGGAGAGCCCCCTCTCATGATTGTGAATGGCCATACACAATAAATGCGCTATATAAATACACATTACATTACTTTGGATTGCTCACTTGGTAATAATAAATGAATGAAACTGTAGTGTTTGTGTCCTGCAGGGGGCGATCGTGAGCTCCAGCGCCGCTCGTCCTCCGAGGTGAGCTAAGATGAGCATTACCAGTGATGAAGTCAACTTTCTGGTCTACAGGTATCTGCAGGAGTCAGGTAAACACTCACAAGTGTGTTTCTCTGCATGTGTGTGTTCGTGTTTCTGTGCGTGTTTGTGTTTGTGGGTGAGTATATCTGAATGCATTTGTGTGTATCTGAATGTTGTTTTATGCGTATCTACATGCTTGTGTGTGTGTGTGTGTGTGTGTGTGTGCTTGTTTGCACGTGTGTCAATGCTGTTTGTGTGCATGTGTGTTTGTCTGTATTGTGTGTGTCTGTTTTTGTTTGAGTGTAGAGATCTGTGCGGGACTAAATTTTGAATCCCGCTCCCGCCCGCACCCGCCAGGTTTTAGCCGGAACCCGACTGCTCCCGCTTATATTAAGCACTTGATGTCCCGCTGCCCGACCCGCCCAATTTTCTATCCGCCGCGCCCAATCCCGCTAAAGAGCGGGGGGAGAACAAAACCGAAAAATCACCCAGTTATACAGTCCAGACAGCCTATAACAAGCTGTCTTTATAAACACACACACGCACAGCACCAAGCACACACACACAGACAAAGCTTTCTCTCTCATTCGCGCGCGCGCGCCCTCTAACACACACTCATAAGCACCAAGCACAAACACAGCGCGCACACACACACACACCCACACACACACACACACACACACACACACACACACACACACACTGCAACAAACAAGCTAAACACAGCATCGCGCTATTTCATTTACACACATACATACGCGTGCTCACTCGGGAGTAGGGAGCGATATTGCTAGACAGCCCGCTCCCGTCCCAAATTAAACCCGTTACCAACCGCTCCCGTGATTTATTCGGAAATTTATACCCGCGCCGTAGAAATCTGGTCGGGTCCTGCGGCGCCCGCGGGACAGCCGCGGGAATGCAGACCTCTATTTGAGTGTGCGTGTTTCTGTGTTTGTGAGTCTGTGTGTTTGTTTGCATTGTGTGTGTGTGCATGCATGCATGCATGTATGTGTGTGTATCTGTGTTGTTTGTGTGTGTGTGTGTGTGTGTGTGTGTGTGTGTGTGTGTGTGTGTGTGTGTGTGTGTGTGTGTGTGTACATGCATTTACGATTGTGTATGTTGTGTCTGTTTGCGCACATGTTTGTGTGTGTGTGCTGTTGGTGTGCATGTGTGTATGTGTGCATGTCTGTGTGTGCTGTTTGTTTGTATTGTGTGTATGCGTGTGTGGTGTTTGTTTACATTGTGTGTGTGTGTGTGTGTGTGTGTGTGTGCATGCATGCATGTCTGTGTTTGTTTGTTTGTGTGTCTACATGTGCTGTTTGCTTGCATTGTGTTCTTGCATGTGTGTGTATGTTGTGCGTGTCTGCTGTTTGTGTGCATGTGTTGTGTGTGGGGTGATTGTTTGCATTGTGTGTATGTGTGTGTGTGGTTTTTGTTTGCAGTGTGTGTGTGTGTGTGTGTGTGTGTGCGTGCGCATGCATGTGTCTGTTTGTGTGTCTGCGTGTGCTGTTTGCTTGCATTGTGTGCTTGCATGTGTGTCTGCTGTTTGTGTGCGTGTGTATCTGTGTGTGGGGTGATTGTTTGCATTTTGTGCATGTGTGTGGGTTTTTTTAAACTTTGTATCTGTGTGGTTGTATGTATGTATGTGTGTGTGTGTGCACATGTGCACGAATGTGTGTGTGCATGCTTCAATGTCATAATAACACCAATTTGTGTAATGTTATCATGGATATGGATACAGGCCATGTGCTCATTTTCTAAAAAGCTTCTAAATGCACAGTATAAAACACACGGAAACCTATAGAACATCCCTACATGTGTGTGTGTTTTTGCAGGTTTCTCTCACTCTGCGTTCACATTCGGCATTGAGAGTCACATCAGTCAGTCTAATATAAACGGGACTCTGGTGCCCCCTGCTGCACTCGTCTCTGTACTGCAGAAAGGCCTTCAGTATGTGGAGGCTGAGATCAGCATCAATGAGGTCAGGAATTAATTAACCACTCAAAGCTTTCATTAGCCCCAGTCATTGTTCATTCATGTTTGCTAATGCATTAACTAACACATTACTGTATTTGTAAGTGTGCTTTAACAAACATTTAATGTTGCTGAAGTTGAACAAATGTGTTGTTTATTGTTAGATCCTGTTATCTAATCTTCTAACAAATACATTAGTGTATGAGTAAGTAAACATGAACTAATTAAACTGTTAATGTAAAGAGATGGGTTAAGTGATGCCTAAGAGATGTTATTTATTGTTAATCATGTTAACTAATACATTAACTTACTTTAAGTCATCCTTATTTCTGTAGTAAAAGTATGAAGCTTAGAATTGATTATTTTTATTATAATTTTTGTCATCGTGTGTGTGTGTGTGTGTGTGTGTGTGTGTGTGTGTGTGTGTGTGTGGATATACAGTTGACAGCAGACGTTTACTGTATAGAATGGCACATAACCATTTAAAGAAAAGTCAGATGTTAATGTGACTAAATTTCCCTCTTGTTGGTAAGCTAGGATGATGAAATGTGTTTCTGTTCTGCTTAATAGCAGAATAATGAGAGAGATATTGTTTGAGAAATTGTTATAACTCTTCTTGAAAGTCAAGTTTACACACAATAAGATTATTCTGCCTCTGGAAAAGCTCAGATGATGATGTCAAGGTTTTGGAAGTTTCTGATTGGCTAATTGACAACATTTGAGTTAATGTGAGGCACAACTGTAGAATAGTATTGAAGGAAAAGCTCAAACACACTGCTTCCCTGTGACAACATGGAGAAATAAACAAGCCAGAATCAACAACAAAACCAGATTACAATTAGCTGAATTACACTGGGAAAAAGATTTGGAGACATGTCCTGTGGACTGATGGAGCTAAGATTGAACTGTTTGGCCATAATGACCAGTGTTACATTTGGAGGACAAAGGGGAAAGCTTACAAGCCTAGAACACCATCCCAACTGTGAAGTATGGGGGCGGCAGCATCATGTTGTGGGGCTGTTTTGCTGCAGGAGGGACTGGTCCACTTCACAGCATAGATGGCATCATGAAGAAAGAACATTATGGAGAAATACTGAAGCAACATCTCAACACATCAGCCAGGACATTACAACTTGGCCACAAATGGCTCTTCCAAACAGACCATGATCATAAGCACACTGCCAAATTAGTTCACATGTGCTTTAAGGACAACAGAGTAAATGTTTTGGAGTGGCCATCACAAAGCCCTGATCTCAGGTTTGTGAGCAGGACAGCCTACAAATCTGACTCAGTTACAGCAATTCTGTCAGGGGGAATGGGCCAAAATTCCTGCAAACTATTGTGAGAAGCTTGTAGAAGGAGACCCAAAACATTTGACCAAAGTTACACAGTTTAAAAGCAAAGCTAAAAAATACCAAGGAAATGTGTGTTAACTCTTGGCTGTCTAGAAATTAATAAAAATTCTCTCTTATTCTGGCATTTAGCAAATGTAAATCATTTAGGTAATCCTAACGGACCTAAAATAGTAAACGTTTAGTATAGTTTATCACCAGACATTCTTTAAAAATGGTTATGTTGCTTTTTTAGCGTTTATGTAAACTTCCGGTTTCAACTACACACATACACACATTTTTTTTACAAGTAATATATTTAGTAATTTATATACAATTTTGTATATATAAAATTTTGTTTTGATTTACTACAGCATCTTGTCGGATGACTATATATATATATATATATCATTTTTTTTATTATATATATAAAATTTTATTAAAAAAAATTTTTTTTAAAGCTTTTCTCAGTAGTTTACATTAAATATTTTATTGTTGAATGTTTCTCTCGCTCTCAGCTTTAGAAAGCGAGAAAGCAAAAGATCAATCCCACACATATTAGTAGATTTAGAATTACTACATTTTTGCAGGTGGACCCAAAAAGGCACATCTCTGTGGGTCTGCAGAGCACGTGAGACTGTGTTGACAGTTATATATATATATCTGTGCTTCCCACACATAGAGTTTACTTTGGTGGGCCGCCCAAGTACATTTAAAGCAACATTTTTTCTAATATCATTCTTTTACATGTCTTTTTTTTTTGTGTATCCTCCCAATAGGCCTATAAACAAGCATTCGCGATCGGTGGAAAATATTCTCTCATTTACCTGTTTTGTACTGAGCAAAACTGTCAACACAGTGTCACGTGCTCTGCAGACCCACAGAGATGTGCCTCTTTGGGTCCGGCTGCGTGAAATCTAGTAATTCTAAATCTACTAATATGTGTGGGATTGATCTTTTGCTTTTGCTTTCTCGCTTTGTAAAGCTGTTGTAAATTGTATGCACACAGTCAGGAGAGCGAGAGAAACATTCAATAATAAAATATTTAATGTAAACGACTGAGAAAAGCTTTTCTAAATACTCATAGAGGATGAAATCATGAGGGAGTATGAAATTAAATTGGCTGCAAAATATTTGTACAGCATTAGAAATGGTTAATCAACTCTTCATAGTTAATCATCTTGTCTGTTTTTGTTCCTATTTTTCTGTAATTTCTCATTTGCTGTATATTGTTATTAATTTGATGTCAATATATTACATATTTTATACATCTAAAATGCTTTGGCAATACTGTGCAAAATGTCATGCCAATAAAGCAACCTGAACTTGAATGAGAGATTAAAAAGAAGCAGATTTTACCGGTCAGATGGGTGCACATGGTTCTGGAATAGCATTAAAAAGTAATAGAAATAGTGGATTTATTTTTTATTTTTAACTTTAACCCATTGAAAAGAAGCATATATATATATATATATATATATATATATATATATATATATATATATATATATATATATATATATATATATATATATATATATATATATATATATATATATATCAATTGTTTTGAAATTTTTATGGGAAAAAAAGCTCCAAAATGTGTCCAAACATTTAGTACTGCAGGAGCTGCAAGAAATTCAAAATAAATTAGTTTAAATTGTAAGTTTGTATTATTGCAAACCTTTATTATTATTTGTGAGTTACACATTGTTAAAAATGATTAAAGACCAGTAGAATATTTACTCAAAAACACAGGGATAGCCACCCCTGTTTTAGATGTTTTTTTTTTTTCTATTGTTTTGTGTCTTTCAGGATGGAGCAGTGTTTGACTGTATTTTTTAGTTTTTTTTCAGTGTTTGACCATTTTGTTGTGTGTGTTTCAGGATGGCACAGTGTTCGACGGCCGGCCGATCGAGTCTCTGTCTCTCATTGATGCAGTGATGCCGGATGTGGTTCACAGCAGACAGCAGGCCTTCAGGGATAAACTCTCCCAGCATCAGCATCAGGGCTCCAGCTCCAGCAATAGCAGCGTCGCTCCATCACTCACTAACAGTAATGGAGAAACACCAGTCAACGGAGACCAGAACGGCACACACACACACAGTACGGCACACATCTGACACAAACACACACAAAAATGGAACGGCATGAAAAAGAACAGAATACAGTGAGGTTAACAGAATGGAATAGAATAGAATGGAAAGGAATAGAAGTTTTCTTTACTCAGCCTTGCAATGTATTATGGGTGGATCAGCTAAAGTGACGCTCTGCTTCTGTGTGTCAGATGATGATGATATGGAGATGGAGGTGGAGGGAGAGGCTCAGATTCCCCCCAGTAAAGCCACCGTTCTGCGGGGTCATGAGTCTGAGGTGTTCATCTGCGCCTGGAACCCTGTCTGTGACCTGCTGGCCTCTGGGTGAGTCTGTGCACACGCTGACCTCTGATCTCTGACCTCAACATGAGACCAGGGGCAAAGGGCTGTTCATTGAATACTATTGATTTAAATGTTTCTCTCTGTTGTGAACGGTTTTTGAGTTAAAAATTTTCAAGCAGGTTTCAAAAATGTAAGAATAAGTACATTTAATTAAATAAATAGTCACAAATGTACTAAAACTTAAATAAAAATTGTTTAAAAGCTTCTTTAAAATATTTTTTATTAATTTAAATCCACAACAAAAAGCAAAAAAAAAAATTAAGTACAATTTATATAAATATAAAGTAACATTGAAAAATGCCATTACAAAAATCCATGTGTAACATTTTTTGATAAAACTAAAATAAAAAAAGAATTTCAAAGAAGCATTTAAAGAAACTATTTTAAATAAAAGAAAATTATTTTTACAAAAATACTAAAACTTAAAAGTTTTAAGTAAAATTAATATTGGCAAATTCATATTCATATAAATCTAAAATATATATCTTCAATCAGCAATATAAAATGTATATATGAACAAATTAATAGCAATTAAAAACTAAATAAAACTAAAATAAAATGAATTTTAATTGAGTAATTAAAGAGATTAAAACCAAAACTAAAAAATACAAAACTTTAAGAGTAAAATTAATATGTATAAATAAATAAATAAATAAATATATATATATATATATATATATATATATATATATATATATATATATATATATATATATATATATATATATATATATATATATAAATATATAAATATATATATATATATGTATAAAATAACATTAAAAATGTATAAAAGGGTGCCACGGTGGCGCAGTGGGTAGCACGATCGCCTTACATCAAGAAGGTCACTGCTTTGAGTCTTTGGTTGGCCAGTTGGTGTTTGTGTGGAGTTTGCATGTTCTCCCCATGTTGGCGTGGGTTTCCTCCAGATGCTCCGGTTTCCCCCACAAGTCCAAAGACGTGATATAGGCGAATTGGGTTAGCTAAATTGTCTGTAGTGTATGTTTGTGAATGAGTGTGTTTGGGTGTTTCCAATAGAAACTAGGAAATATTTTAAAACTTTGAAGTTTGCTGTGTTTATTTGTGATGTTTGTGACTCGGTTGTAAGTGGCTTTGTACAAAAGCATCTGCTAAATGACTTTATGTAAATGTTTGCATGCAGCTCTGGCGACTCCACGGCGCGCATATGGAACCTGATTGAAAACAGCTCCACTCAGCTGGTGCTCCGGCACTGCATCCGAGAGGGAGGACAGGATGTGCCCAGCAACAAAGATGTCACTTCTTTAGACTGGAACGTGAGTGTGAAGCTGAACTATTGATGTTTTAAAATAAGATGAAACTATACTCTGTCCTTCTGTCATATTTTCAGCTGCGGCCTCATATGTTCATGATAGAAAATAAATATTGTTTTTCACCAAGGCAACCTGTAGTGCTGAAATATAATTGGTTAAACTGGCAGTGGGCGGAGCTACAGAGATCAAAACAAAGACATTTGGACACAGAACACATTCTAAAGGGCGAATTGCTGGGTTTAGCATTGTTTTTCAGTAATATTTGATTAAAATAAATACATTTGAATAATGCATTAAATTAGATATAATGTAAAAAAAAATTAAGTAATTATTTTTTTAAAAATTACCTTTTAAATGTAAAAAGAAAATGTAAACAAAATATATTCAATAAATGAATAATTTATTCATTATTAATTCAAACCATTTTGATTGTTTAGGATTCTTTCAGTTAAATTTGTTTCTTAAATGTTTTTTCGCTTTTGTCTGTAGAGTGAAGGCACTCTTTTAGCTACTGGATCTTATGATGGATTTGCAAGAATCTGGACAAAAGATGGTAAGTTATTTCTTTCATTTTTCTAAAACTGAAAGCTAGTCACACGAGTAAGGGGTCGTTCACACAAAACACGTTTTTGCGTCCAAAATGTGAGATACAGTGCTCAGCAGTGATTAAAAAAAAAGACAACTCCACAATGTTAAGGACACATAAAATAAATAAAATTTAATATTAATAAAGCTGTTACCTGTTAATATCAAAATAAACTACAGCTTTTACTAGGGCTGCTCCATTATGTGAAAAATCATAATCACAGTTATTTTGGTCATAATTGTAATCACAATTTTTCAAAACGATTATCAATTAAAAATTCCCCTTCTGTGAATTTTTATTATTATTATTGTATATATTCCCAGATGATGTTTAACAGAGTGATTTTTTTTTTTCACAGTATTTCCTATATTAATTGTTCTTCTGGAGAAAGGCTTATTTGTTTTATTTCGGCTAGAATAAAAGCCGGTTTGAATATTTTGAAACCTATTTTAATAGCTCAATATTATTAACCCCTTTACGCAATATATATGTTTGATTGTCTGCAGAAGAAACTACTGTTATACAATGACTTGCCTTGATTACACTAGTGAAGCCTTTGAATGTCACTTTAAGCTGCTGAATACCAGTATCTAGAAAAATATCTAAAATATAATGTGTTGTCATCATAGCAAAGATAAAAGAAATCAGTTATTAGAGATGAGTTATTAAATCTGTTATGTTTAAACTGTGCTTTAAGCATCTTTACTGTAAGAAGAAAACTTCAGCTACAAAAGTCCAAGAGCAGTGAGGGATTTTCGTCTCCGAGCTTGTCTGAGGCTAAGCTGCTCTTTCACGCTTTTAAAAATATGAATGATTCAAACGTACATCAATGAATGATGTGCATCCCGTGCTGCAAACGTTACATTACAGTACATGCTTTTAATCATTTTTACGTGGAACTGAGCTTTGAAGAGCAACAAATGTGGACAACTGGAAAGGAGGCGGTATATGATGCTATAATCGTTTATCTCGATTTATCTCGATTTCATTATTGTTAGAAGCCGAAATCGAAACGGGATTTTCGATTAATTGTACAGCCCTAGCTTTTACTGTAAACAAAAGCTTGCAATGTAATGCAGAAAGTGCAAGTATAATGGTAGTGCACAATATTTATTAAACAATTAATAAAAGAGAAAACTTTTTTTACGACCCTATAAAATCTTTATTGTTTTGTGTGTTTTATTTTCTGTAGTATTCTTGCTTATTAGTTTTTATATTGTATTTTATCATTAAATTACAATTAAATAATAAAATGTTATCTCATCAATAAAAAATAATGAAGAAGACAATTAATGAATGCTTTGTTAAAAGTTTTTACATTAATAATTATTTTAGGGCCCTATAAAATGTATATAACTTTTCTGGAG
>NC_141029.1:57522500-57540000 GCF_052040795.2 Danio rerio | reverse complement strand
TAACCTGAATGTAGCCAACACTTACCACAAACATACCCAGGACATATCCTAAACATACCCAAAACATATCCTGAGCAAAGCTAAAACATAACCTGAATGGAGCCAGAACATAACCTTAATATAGCCAGAACAAACTGAGAACATATTCTAAATATAGCCAGAACCTGCAATGAAATGTAATGTGAACTTAACCTGAACATAGCCAGAACATATTCTAAACTACCTGAACATACCCAGAACATTCTAAACATAGCCAGAACATAACCTGAACATAGCCAAAACTTACCTCAAATATTCTGGGACATATCCTGAACATACCCAGAACATTCTAAACATAACCAGAACATAACCTGAACATAGCCAAAACTTACCTCAAGCATAGTCAAGACTTATCCTGAACATACCCAGAACATATTCTAAACATACTCAGAACATAACCTAAATATAGCCAGAACTTAACACAAACATAGCCAGAACAAACTTGGCATATTCTAAACATAGCCAGAACTTAACCTGAACATAGCCAGAACATATTCTAAGCATAACTTGAACATAGCCAAAACTTACCTCAAACATAGCCAGGACATATCCTGAACATACCCAGAACATTGTAAACATAGCCAGAACATAACCTGAACATAGCCAAAACTTACCTCAAATATTCTGGGACATATCTTGAACATACCAAGAACATTCTAAACATAACCAGAACATAACCTGAACATAGCCAAAACGTACCTCAAGCATAGTCAGGACTTATCCTGAACATAGCCAGAACATATTCTAAACATACCCAGAACATAACCTAAACATAGCCAGAACTTAACCTGAACATAGCCAGAATATATTCTAAGCATAACTTGAACATAGCCAAAACTTACCTCAAACATAGCCAGGACATATCCTGAACATACCCAGAACACATCCTAAACATGGCCAGAACTTAACCCAAACAAAGCCAGAACATACTCAGATCATATCCTGATCAAAGCCAGAACATAACCGGAACCCCCGATTAATCTGACCTATTTATGGTACCTAAAGTCAAATGAAACAAACTTAACTGGTTAACCTGCTAATCTGGCTTTATGGTACTGCTGTGAATGACAGGTGAATAAACGGTGTTTGTCTGCCTTCAGAATGAAGTTAACGCCATTAAATGGGACCCGTCGGGGATGCTGCTCGCTTCCTGTTCAGATGACATGACTTTAAAGGTAGACATTTTTCACACATGCTAATATTCTTAATTTTTACCCACATTTCTAATCTAACACAATGTTGGATCATTTCAAAGCAAATGCACTATGGACTGTTGAGCATGAAATATTAAATATGATTTAGAGTTTGCTGACATGTTTCTTCCCGTGGCAGATCTGGAGTATGAAGCAGGATTCATGTGTTCACGATCTTCAAGCACACAGTAAAGAGATCTACACCATCAAATGGAGCCCCACGGGCATCGGCAGCAACAACCCCAATGCTAACATCCTGCTAGCCAGGTAACATCCATTATGATTACTAATTTAATTTGATTAAAATTATTCAATTTAGGTATTTTAAATATGGTTTTAATATACAGTGCTCAGCATATATGAGTGCACCCCTCACAGATTCATATTTAGATTGATATTTTCTACAGGATGCTTAACAATATTATATTTGTGCATATACATTAGATTAGTCAGTACTAAAGACAAATCTGGAGCTCATCTAACAAAAAAAACTTATAATAACAGTCCAAAAATTTTTATGCACACATTTACGTTATGAAAAAATATACAATAAATAGTTAAAAAAGAGGAACAATTAAGAGAAACAAAAAATATATCAAATTTAGTTGACGTTATTGCAATATTTTGTGTGAATTTAAATGTGTCTTTCTATTTTTAAAGATGTTTGGTGACAAAAATATTATTTTACTAAGTATACCTGTTTAATAAGTCTGATTTGTTCAAATGCACCGAAATATATTGGCCATATTCCAAAAATCAGCAATCAAAGGACATTCCTAAAGACAATGAAAGAATGTGCCGATACTATTATTGCGTTTTGGACATTAAGCTGAAACAGTGTTACTTATTGTACTATATTTATTTGGGGATATGTAGGCTCTATGTACAATATTAAATTGCATTTCTTTAAATCTGTTGCAGATTGAAATATTCAGGGGTAGTCAGATAATATCATCCCACACATTTCTGTCAATGTCACATTTTAAGTTCTTCATGTCTTCTGCATTGAAATCAGATTGTCTGCTACTGGTTTATCATTGAGTAAAATTTGGAAATATAGTGCTTCACTTCATTATTCATGAGAAAGAATCAATCCGAAAAGAATCAGAGCTATTCAAGGTAAGACTGCCGCGTCCAGTAAGAATGAAATGTCTTAAGATATTTAAAGAAATAATTTTAGGGATAGTATTATGCTTCAAATGTTATAAAAATATCCTCATGAAAGAGATCATATGTCCTGTATATTCCCAAATTAATCCAGCTACCAAATTGAGAGCCCATATAAATATGATAAAACTTTGTAATCCTGGTCAGTGTGGATGGAATAGGCAGGTTCTGATTGTACTTAAGCAATCTTCTGATTTGCGACCATGTTTTGAGTGGGTTTTCTTTTAGCTTGTCGGAAATTTGGGTTTTCTGGTTACAAAGCTCTTGTTTAATGTCTACCCACAGAGCATCTTCAGATTTATGTACCCAGTCCAGAATGATCCTATATTGCCCATATAAAGCATTTAAAATTTGATAGAGACCATTCCTCTTTATCAGTGGGCAATTGTAAAGTTTGTAATTGTTAAGATCTGCTTTTATTCTAGCCGAAATAAAACAAATAAGGCTTTCTCCAGAAGAAAAAACATGATAGGAAATACTGTGAAAAATTCCTGAATAATTTGATAAATATTTGAAAGATAATAAATCTGACTTCAATCGTAAATACACTCCTGAGTTGTAACAAAGAGCTTAGAATGACCAAGAGGCGACACTCATTAGAACGTTTCATTGCAACAGCAGCGCCCAGCAACATCCCTGGATTACGCCATTTTTAAGTAAAAGTGATCGGCCGTCTATTGCAACCCATTACTGTTGTGATGGCGAGCATCTGCTTTGTTTTTTATTTATTTATTTAAAAAGCATATTAAAGCTGAGATACAACCTGAAAGACAACAATACAACACTAATCACAATCATCAGCACTTTTAATAGTTTATTTTCAGACTTATAATATGCTGTTGTTCTATTGGAGTTTTCATTCCAAAATATCTGCCGCGCCATCTAGTGGCTGTTTCCTAAATTACACAAGAGTGTCGCCTCTTGGTGATTCTATGGTCTTTGGTTGTAACAGCCAGTCCTCTTCATGACATCATCACCTCAGGTGTGCATTTGTGATACCTCAATACTGGAATGCGGCGCTGTGTGAACGCAGAAGGAAGATTGCCGGAAAGAGCGCGTGCACGTCTAGAACGTGCTAACGTAAGACATCTGCTTAAGCCAATCAGAACAGTCAGACGCATTCACGTCCGGGCAGTTTATGAGAATAAAAGCCTTTAAATATTTTCCCAGACACATTTAGCTGCTAGATGTTAGTCAGATCACGTTTATATGTTCATCTTAACGCCAACTGTGTAGATAATTATCGATTAGATGCTTATGATAAGCCGTTGTTTGTTTACCTTCGAGCTTTGCGTGTGCCCGTGAAACAGCCCGTGAGTGCCAGCACACACATATCATGTACATCTCAGCATGCGAAAGTGTTTCTCTATACGTTTTCATCGAAGTTGTTCACAATACTGATCATCCACAGAGTTTGTGATGTAGTCAAATGTTTACAAACACAAGCACAGCCGTTTAGAGCTCATTTCTGGTTAATGATGTCAGAATTTAACGCTATTTTGCAATGGATGTGTGAATGCACTTTTTCGGAAAAATTCCATAACATCCTCGCCTGTTTGAACCGGTAAAGTCGTTCTGGAAATTTTCCAAATATTTACCAGTATGACTGTGTGAAAGGGGCTAATGGCACATGGTCCGTGATTCCTCTGCTTTGCTTCTCGTTCCTCAGTGCATCCTTCGACTCGACGGTGCGATTATGGGATGTGGACCGTGGCGTCTGCACACACACACTCACCCGACATCAGGAGCCAGTCTACAGCGTGGCCTTTAGTCCTGACGGAAAGTTCTTGGCCAGCGGATCCTTCGACAAGTGTGTTCACATCTGGGACACGATGGTCAGTGCTGCAGCTTTAACTCTCACCAGATACAGTTACATACATAAAACATTTGCAAAAACATAGTTATGCGCGCACACACTGATGATTCTGAATACTGATATGAATATAATTATGTCCTCAGAGCGGATCATTGGTAAACAGCTACAGAGGAACTGGAGGAATATTCGAGGTTTGCTGGAACAGTGTTGGTGATAAAGTCGGAGCGAGTGCGTCTGATGGATCGGTGCGTCTTCACTTACTAAATCATTTGAAAATATATATTTTTATTAGAGTGCAATTTATATTTGTTTTTGTTTTAATTAATTAAAACTTAAGTTTTTTTTCATATCATATAGTCAACCATATAGTCAAAATGTGTTTAAAATGCATAAAAACAGTTTAATCTGTGTTTTTAGATTATTATTGTTATTGTTATAATTGTTGTTATTATTATTATTATTATTATTATTATTATTATTATTATTATTCTGACTACCTCTTTATATAATATAATATCTCTCTTGTGCTTTATGTAATATTTTATTTTTATTTTTTCAAATATTTTTATTTATGCATTTTAAGTGTTAATTTTTTACTTTTATATTTATTTATTAGTTTTTATTGTAGTTTTAGTACATATTGTGTTAGTTTTTTTTTTTTTTTGTCTTTCTAACTTGGCATTTCTAATGCTCATTTTGCAACAAGACCCAAAATTTGGATAAAAATTTGTGTAAAAAATACTTACACTGAAAATATAAAGTATAAGGATATCAAAATAGTTGAGATAATCATCATCATAATAATAATAATACTAACTTAGTATGTAAATAATTCTGAAAAAAATGTATTAATTAAATTCATTTGATGGAAACACAATTAAATAAGATATTAATTAATTACCTTTTTCCAGCTTTTATATATTAATATTACAGGTCTGTGTTCTTGATTTACGGACAAAATACAAAGTAAAAGCATAAATAAATATAGCCGAGATGATAATGATGATAATAATAATAATAATAATAAAAATAATAATAAAAACTCTATTAATACTAAAAATAATTAGTATAATATTCATTAAATGCCTAGTAAGGAAACCCAATTAACTAATGCATTTTCCCAGCTTCATTGTTCACTGTAATATTGTTTCTCATAGTTGATGTCAATAACAGTGTATAAACGATATCATTCCAGGTCTGTGTTCTTGATTTACGGAAGTAAACGATCGGAGAATCTCGAACGTGGGATTGTGCAGCTAAAGCCTTTAGTGCTGAAAGAAACACAAACTGAACGCTGAACAGCGAACTGGAGGAAATCGAGCGTCCGATGTTTACCCATGCAGTAAGAAAACAAATATTTGGACGCCCAGGAACTCCTTCAGAGTTTTATTACAAGCTGATTTTCCAGACCAGGAGCAGCGGGAACATGTTTTCCAGCGTTATGGAGGTGAACGTAGAGCCTGCGGGGAGGAGATTTTATTAATATGAATAACTCTCAGATTTTAAATGCAGTTGGAGGCTAATTTGTTCACCCTCCTGTGAAATCTTAATTTATTTTTGGATAGTTTCGCCAAGTGCCAATCTAAATGAACAAAATTATACTTTTTTATTAACAGATTATTTTTACTGAAAATATAAAGTATTAGCATAAATAAAAAGTGTATTTAAGATATTATTCTTTTTCTACTTCTTGTTATTATTAATATTAATGATAGTAATGATAATAACAATTATTATTTTTCTTTTTAATAATAATAATAACAATAAAAAATTATTATTATTATTATTATTATTATTATTATTATTAATTTTGGTAGTATTAGCATATAATACTAATTGTAATAGTACATAATGCTGAAAATAATTAGTAATATAGTTATCAAATATAAAATCTAGTATGTAAAACACAAATAGTAATAATATTGACCTTTACAGTTTTTGCCTTTTCATTATATTATTATAAAAACCAAATGTGATTATAAAAATCAAAACTAGAAATGATTGTTTACTAAAATAAATAAATGTCCAAAAATAAAAGCTGGAAACTAATTTAAACAAGACCCAAAACTTTAATAAATTACTAAAGGTTAAACTAAAATCTTAAAGTAAAAACATTAATAAAATGTTTTAGATAATAATACTAACTGTAATAGTACATAATATAGAAAGTAATTAGTATTATATTAATTAAATATAATATATAAACACAATAAAAAGCTTAATATTATTATAAAAACAAAACTAGATTTGATTGTTTACTAAAATAACACGTCAAGCTACATTAAAACTGAAAACTAATTGAAGCAAGACCCAAAACTTGGATAAATTATTAATTGTTAAACTAAAATTAAACATCTCACTGAAAATATGAACTAAAAACACATGTTTTAAATAATAATAATAATTGTTATAGTACACACTAAGGTAAGTAATTAGTATTATATTCATTAAATATAAGATATAAGCACAATTATTACACAATTACACAACTTAATATTATTATAAAAACAAAATTAGATATGATTGTTTACTAAAATAACACGTTAAGCTACATTAAAACTGAAAACTAATTTAAACAAGACCCAAAACTGTGGCAAATTATCAAATGTTGTCAAATGTCTAATCTCATTGAAATATGTAGTAAAAACATGAATAAAATGTTTAAAATAATAATAATAATTGTAATAGCATATAATATGGTAAGTATTTATCATTATATTTATTAAAAATAATATATAAACACAATAAAATGTAATTTTATTATAAAAGCGAAACTAGATATGATCGTGTACTAAAATCATGTCAAGCTACATTAAAATGGAAAACTTATTTAAGCAAGATGCAAAACCTTATATAAATGATTATAAATTAAAATCAATTATGATAAATTATTTAATGTTAAGCTAAAATTAAACTTTTTATTTTAAACCTTTTATTTATTATAGTTAATACAACAACAATAATAAAATAAGTAATAAGACATAATTAAAACAATTAAACGCAATAAAAAAACTAAATATTATTTTAAAAAACAAAACTAGATTTGTTTACTAAAATAAAAGCTACATTTAAAACTGAAAACTAATCAAAACTTAAATAAATAAATAAATATTACACCTAAAATATCCAATAAAAGCACATATATCCATCTATTTATGCTTTAACACTTTTTTTGTGCATCAGCCAAACTAAAATAAAATAATTATTGAGGTAAATACTGTGAAAAATGTTCTTGCTTTGTTAAACGGCACTTGAAAAATGTTAACATCTGAAACATAGAATTAAAATTGACAGGAGGGTGAATAATGCTGTGTTGATCTGTATATAGCTGGCGGTATGTGTGATCTCCTCACTGGATGTACATTTAATGACTGTAAAGATGTAAATGAGACTGAAAATACACATTTTATAAACTGTGTATATATGTTTATAAGCCAATCATTTTTTTCTGGAAATCTTTCATACTTTTATGTCGTTATTTTTGATTTTGTGCGCACTGTGCCTGCTGGATTGGCAGCAAATGTGATTTGCGTGGTGTGGAGATCAGATTCTGTGTCAGGATCAGCTGTGATGGGATGAAAAAGAGGAATAAACTGATCTCTTACATGCAAATATATGAGTTGTGTTTTGTTGAACTCTCCAGATCTGTAGTGTGAAATATCATTGGTCTATAATGTGCATAAATCATCAAAGGTGTTCTGATGGTCTGGGATTTGTCGTTTTAAAATTGATTTTAAAGAATTGCAGGTCATATTTTGCAGTAAGGTTCATTAATATCAAACAAAAACACAGTGTTAAATATAATTTACATAATCTAGTTCCATATTAACAATTATATATATATATATATATATATATATATATATATATATATATATATATATATATATAAAGCTGAAGTCATATTCTTTGGTTTTTAATTATATCATTTAATTTAAAACTGTGTGTGCAAAACTTAAGTGAAGCAAATGCTTTGGGCAGGTTCTTTCACCTAAACGTCATTTGCATGCTTTGTTTAGCCAACTCCACCTCTAGTCACTGCCCTCTTCTAAAAAGATTATAGAGGAGACGGCTCTGTCTCAAATCAGACTCATTTTAGACTACTCTTGACTCTCGTCACTGTAAGAGACTCTTGTAGGCTCTTGCAGACTCAGACTTCAAGATGCGGCCTGACTGCAGAACCACCAACCTGTTTCAATAAAGAATTCAGAGTTTTAACACCACAAAATCTACTGACACACACACACACACACACACACACACACACACTAATAATCTGCTGCTTTAACTGTTATGAACACCGTCCTGCTTTTATCACAATAAAATCCCCCTTTACTGCAGTGTTACGACTGAAGTTTATTTACTTATTATTGCGAATTGTACTATGTTTTTTTTCTTTGCCCCGCCTTCTTGTTGTTTTTCTGTTGTTTCATAGGCTTCCATACCGGCATGATCCCGTGTTCTGATTGGCTGCTGGTCTTGGAGGCCTGTATATAAGGGAGCTTCCGGCAGGGTTCGGGGAGCTCATTTGCGATGCGACTGTTGCTGGGAGTGGAGCTCCTGGATTTCCCTCACCCCTCCGGCCGACGACCAACAACCAATATTGTACTAATGTTCATACCTTAACCTATTTTAAGAGTTTGAGCGTGTAGGGGTGACCTGCCTCTTTATTTGACTACTTTTGACTATGTTTATGTTTAGGGAGTAAGGTAAGCTTCCTGTACTTTTTTTTTTTTTAATTGGGTCACCCTGAAAAGATGCTCATTTATATTTACATTTTTCTATAATAAATCTATTCATATACTCTGAACTGAGTGTCTGAGTTTGGTTGTCGACCGAAGGGAATCTTTGGCGTTGTTTTGTTTAGGAAATCCACCACCCCAACACATTTGTCAACCCAGGCTCATTCTGAAAACGTAGTCCAGCGGACGTTTCTGGAGACCGCGAAATACGTCCCGGGAGGTACGTATTTGTGCAGTTTTTGTTTTCGCGAATCCGTGAGAGGCTGCTGTGTGCGCTTTTTCGTATCTCAAGCGTCTCTCGCGAGTGCCGTTCGCGCCCGCGCTGTTCTCATGTCAACCCACCAGAGGCCGCTGTCTGACCGACCGAATGATTGACTGCGCGACCGGCCAATCGGCTGACCCACTCTCCTCCTTCCCTGAACCCAACAAGTTTTACCGATTGACCCGCCCGCCCGCTCAATTCCCTAAACCCGAGCAACAATTTAGAAAAGCTGTCTAGAAAAAGAAAAACCCTCGTCTGTTTTTCGGATTTCACCACGTTCTCCCCGTTATGAACTCGTTCGCTTTATTTTTTGGATTCTGTTTTTGTCTTACCTGGTTTCTGAAACTGCTCTTCCCCGGACTCGAACCCAATCGCCTTTGTCAACTCCTCCTCTCTGCATTTGAAGTCCACCGACGCACACGATGAGCTGACCGGACAAACTGACTTCGGCGGGAAAGCCCTCCACACGGAGGTAAGCGGTCAGCTGGCAAGCGCGAAAGGAAACGGCACCACACCGCCCCGTAGCGTTCGCTTAAAAAAATTAAATGCAGCCATAAATACCTTCCGGGACGTATTTCGCGGTCTCCAGAAACGTCCGCTGGACTACGTTTTCAGAATGAGCCTGGGTTGACATTTGTTCTCTTGGTTTATTATGCCCATGTTGTTTCCCCTAGACTTGGGGCGAAATAGCAGTGAGAGTCGAGTGTTGTCCACCGAGTGAACACTGCTGCAATACTGCACACTGATGAGGGAAAACCCAAACATTCACAGAGTGTGTGTGATGAAGATCAGCTTGTTTGTTTATGCAGTATAGATTTGAGGATTGAAGTTCAATGGATCTGCTTTATTGTAGAGCTTTAGTGAAGGCGACCCGAAGCACGTAATAGTGTACACTGAATTACAGAGGATTAAAACAAAACACTCAAAAGGTAGCCTAGAGTGATGTCAGGAACGCAGTTTAACCAGAGATATTGCTCAAAGTGCAGGTTAAAGCTTTAAAACTTAAAGTCTGGAGAAGTTCTTAGAGAAATCTTGAACAGAAACGGGCCTCAGACAGAAGCATTTGTTCAGGGAATCGCTGATCAGCAAATGACTCTTCTGAATCTTTAGCCTGTAGAAATCTCCCACGATGCTCCGTTTCGCTTCAGCTCCTCAAATTCTCGCTGCTCGCTGGAAATGTGGATTTCTACCGTACTCGACTCTGAATCTGTGAGATACGACAGAGAACAGTAGTTAATTCCAGTCCTGAACCTGGACTTTAAATCCACGTAATGACATTTGTTTCTAATCTCGTTTGTTTTCTTATCATGCTCCTACACTGCGAACATAATCTGTAAATGAGCAGTTTTCTGTATTTTCTGATTCATGTTTTTATTTTCCCCCTGTTTATTTCTGCCTTTGAATTGCATTATGGGATCTAGATCTCTCCCCCAACATACTTTAACCTTGATCAGTTGTAAAAAGTGACACTTCGGCACGTGTGTAATAGTTTGCAGTAGGCTTGGGCGGTATCCAAATTTTGATCCTCCCTATTTCGCCATAGACAGCAACAAACAAGCAACACTCAGCATCACGCTCTCTCTTTCACACACACACACACACACACACACACACACACACATTAAAGGGCCATGACACCCCCCACTTTCGGTTAAAGTCTACTTCAGAATTTTTTCAAAAGATGCATGATTAATGGGCGGAGCTCCGCGAGCATCGGGCAGGAGTGGGCGTGGCCAGCAGGGGAGAACGTGAGCGAACAACTGTTGTTGTCAGTTAGCTCACAAAATGAGACAAACCGTGAGGAGACGCATGAGTTTATAGTTTACAAAGTTAAAATGCAAAGAAATGAACAGTGATTTAGTACCCTGCTACATTTGTTATTCGTAATTTCATATTCACACAACCACAATTTATATCATTATGAAGATAAGTGTGTTCATGTAAACCCTATAAATGAGGACTTCTCCCTCAATCCCCGTATCCAGCAGACTCAGTGCAGCAGGTCTCCTGACTATTTTAACAATCAGCCCTGCTGGTAATCTGGAGGATTTAGGCAAACACAGCAGCACGGCGATGTGTCTGAATGTGAACGAACTCCTGATAAAAGACAGCGTCCGCCATTCTCTAATTCTCGTGCTGCTCTCCCGACAAAAATGCTAGCAGCACACACACACAGCTTTGCTGTATGACCGGCCCTGACAAGATCGCTGGGGAAAACATGCAACAAACCCCGTGGATCATGAAAACAAACACATACGAGCCTTCATGAACGGCTCAATAGTGTGCCGTGGTTTCCGTGTCTCTCAGCTCGGGCTTGACTCTGGCAGGTCTCATGAATAATTAAGCAGCCGGCTCTTCTCATAGGATAAGAAAGCTCCGCTATGAATAATAATGAGAAACCGACGCGTCATCATTGCACTTGCAGTACTGCGCTACGTCGCCGATTTTGATCCGCCCCAAAAATCATTTTAAACCCGGAAGCTGAAATCAGCTGACAAAAGCTCAAAATTATCCAGTTTTCCCCACAATTACAGCTGACAGGTGCTAACAGTGTCTTAACTGATGCTCAACACACACACATCTGTTAATATAAAAAAAAAAGTTCTCCAGGGTGTCCTGAAGCTTTAACAGCATCCACGCGGAAGCGAGTGTGCTTGCTCGCTAGGGAGCGATATTGTTAGACTGCCCGCTCCCGTTCAAATTACACCAGATTTACTGACCGATCCGGCACTTTATTTGGAAATTTATTCCCGCACCGCAGGAAATCTGGTCGGGTCTTGCGGAAAAGCAGCGGGAATGCAGACCTCCAGTTCGTATTTGCCACATCTCCATTCTCGTTCGGTGAAAACCCGAAATACTGCCAAACTGCAGGGGTTGTGTTCTTTTGCGAGTCCAGGTCACTTGGTGGATGACTCGCCATCTTACCTCACCTCTCTCTCTCTCTCTCTCTCTCTCCTCCACTCTGTCCAGTGATGACAATCATGCATACGCATTTTTAGGCATTAAATAAATAATATTTAATAATTCAAGAGTTCACACTTAGCTGATGATTGATAATAAGGCGAGTTTGGCGTGCTATCCCGGGAGAGAGCCCTGAGCTTATCAGATCCTCAAGCCCAGGGCCTCCCTCCCGTTGCAGGGCGAGAGGGGAGTTTGAGCTCAGGTAGATCTCGATGACTCCCCCTCCTGCTTATTGTAGCTAAGTGTCAGATATGGATGCTGAAGGTGTACTCAGAGCTTGGCTTAAATATTTGGGATTAATTGTTTCTTTTTAATTGTTCTTCGAGATGAAGATATTGAGATGAGAAAAGTCTGGTAGTGAGTTGAGGATCGTCTGATAGGATAATTAGTCATGAGCTAAAGTTGGAACAGCTGTGAGCAATCATGAGCACCTGATCCTCTCAAAGTTTGTTTATAAATAAACTTCACTTAATACTTGTCTCCTATAAGTGCATTGTTTTTATGACGGTATACCGGTATTGAAACTGACACCGTTGCTATTTTTAGATCCTACGGTATATATATATATGTATATATATATATATATATATATATATATATATATATATATATATATATATATATATATATATATATATTCCTGGCTAAGCCTAGTCTGCAGTGCTGTATTGTCTGTGTTGGTGTTGTATATTACACTATAGAAACCTTGTAATAAACTGCAGCACGTTCTCTCTTATTTTACACACTATATATTATTTCTAATACATATATCATCTCAGACTACTAAAATGTCAGTAAACGTCACTTTGTTAAACTGTAGAGTTGAATTTTCACCATCAGAAGTGGACAGAGCAGAGACCAACATCCCATAATGCAATTCACAACAGCAAATGAACACAAAACACTGAAACTGTTCATTAACAGAGATATATTTGCAGTGGAAATCTCTTCCAGTCCCTTTATTAATCCGGGGTCGCCACAGCGGAATGAACCGCCAACTTATCCAGCAAGTTTTTCTGCAGCGGATGCCCTTCCAGCCGCAACCCATCTCTGGGAAAAACACATTCACACACTACGAACAATTTAGCCTACCCAATTCTCCATAGCGCTTGTGTTTGGACTGTGGGGGAAACCGGAGCACCCGGAGGAAATCCACGCAAAGGCAGGGAGAACATGCAAACTCCACACAGAAACGCCAACTGAGTTGAGGTTCGACCCAACGACCTTCTTGCTGTGAGGCGACTGCACTACCTACTGCGCCACTGCTTCGCCCTATTCAAAACCATGGCCTGTGAAATGTGCTCACATCGACGATCACCTACAGCCAATGAGAGAGCAGCATCCACTAGTGTGGGTATCTGCAGGCTGTGGAAGAAGTTAAAAGCGCTCATTTTCAGTCTATTTTGACCCAAGAAATGTAGGAAAAACTAGTGTAAATTTGGCAGGAGCACCTCTGTCTGGTTGACCACAACCAAAAGCCAGGTGAGCAAAATAAGTACACTTTCTACCCCACTAAAGGCTTCTCTCTCTAATAACAAAAGATATACCACGTGACCTTGTGTTGTTTCCATGTCACTTCTCACGTGTGTTTGTGAGATGTAGCCTAGTTTGCAGAACGAGACGAAGTTGTTGGTGACTGTGAAGTTGTGCAGTGTGAAACCCCCTTTCACCAATCCACCATACAGTGTGAACACATCTGATGCAGCTACATTGAAAATCCTGCAGTCTGAACTCACAAGCGAACTGTATATCAGTAATGTGATGTATTTCTGTCAAGTAAATGTTCATTTATCAATTAAATTATATTAAACTTACACCAATAGGATTCCTCTCTGCACGCCATCTTGTGGTCAGACTGGGAATTTCATTCAGTGTGCAAAATTACACAGTCCATTGTGGATATTCATTAGTTGTACACTTGTTAGGGAACACAGTGGCTGCATCTGAAATTGCACCTGACAGAAGTCGTGTGGTGGATTTCAGTCATAAGAGCAACACATAATAACTTGACTTCTGGTTGATGATGTGTAAAAGTGTCAGAAGGTGGATTTCTCTGCTGATCTGCATCAATCATCACCAATACTGCAGAAGACCTACTGGAACCAGCATGGACCAATATTCTCACAGAAATCAGTCAAGTTTGGTGAAGGACACATCATGGTTTGGGGTTCATTCAGTATGGAGAGATCTGCAGAGTGGATGATCAACATCAACAGCCTGAGGTATTAAGACATCTGTGCTGCCCATTACATTACAAACCACAGGAGAGGGACAATTCTCCAGCAGGATAGCGCTCCTGCTCATACTTCAGCCTCCACATCAAAGCTCCTGAAAGCAGAGAAGGTCAAGCTGCTGCAGGATTGGCCAGCCCAGTCACCAGACATGAACATTATTGAGCATGAAGATGAAGGAGGAGGCGTTGAAGATGAACACAAAGACTCTTGATGAACTCTGGGATCCTGCTGAACGCTTTCTTCTTCATTCCAGATGACTTTATTAATCAGTGATGTGAGTCATGTCAGAGATGTATGGATGCAGTCCTCCAAGCTCATGATGGAGTCAGACACAATATTCACTCTGTCTCCACTGCAGCAGGACTTTATATTCTCTACTGGACATTATTTCTGTTCAGTGATGAGACTTTAGTCTGAGCAGAGTCAGAGCTTACTGTCCTGATCAAATCATTAATAATCAAGACATGATCAGATTTATTGAGCTCAAATAAGCAAAATCTAGAGGCCTTTACCTTTCATAGAGACACTTCTGACACCAAACCATCAACTAGAAGACCAGTTATTATTAACTGTTCCTAAAACTTGGATAGATGACAAGACTTTTATCAGGTCGTGTATGTGATAAACAGTATGCGGCCTGAGTAATCTGTTCAAATGTATAGTATTGCAAAAACAGTATGCTTTAGTGAGTACCCACTCTTGGGTTGCAGGGTGAGTGACTGTGGCTGGGTTTAGATACAACCAAGGTTTCAACTCCCTGCAGCACATTGTCTATGTGTGAGTCTGCACAAAACATGAAACGTTACGACAGTGTAAGGGAGCTGTTAATATACAGTTGAAGTCAGAATTGCCCCCCCCCCCTTTATTTCTTCCCTAATTTCTGTTTAAAGGAGAGCAGATTTCTTCAACACATTTCTAATCATAATAGTTTTAATAACTCATCTCTAATAACTGATTTATTTTCTCTTTGTCATGATGACAGCACATAATATTAGACTAGATATTCTTCAAGACACTAGTGTTCAGCTTAAAGTGACATTTAAAGACTTAACTAGGGTAATTAGGGTAACTAGGCAGGTTAAGGTAATTAGGCAAGTTATTGTATAATGATGGTTTGTTCTGTAGACTATCAAAATATATAGCTTAAATGGGCTAATAATATTGACCTTAAAATGGTTTTTAAAAAATTAAAAACTGCTTTTATTCTAGCCGAAATAAAACAAATAAGACTTTCTCCAGAAGAAAAAATATTATCAGACATACTGTGAATATTTCATTGCTCTGTTAAACATCGTTTGGGAAATAATTAAAAAAGAAAAAAGTTCAAGGGGGGCGAATAATTCTGACCATAACTGTGTATTGTGTATAAAACAATTCCAAATAGCTACAGCCTGTAGTGCAGTGGTGTCACACACGTTGAAGTGTGTATGTGCAATGTGATGTACTGCATGTCAGACCACCCAAGTCTCCTGGAAGTTCCAGGAGTGTCCAGTGAAAGACTCCCGGATGCTCGCAAACTGGTAATAATCTCCCGGAAAGAGCCCATCTCCCCCCCCCGGTCCTCAAATTTGTCGTGCACCCCTCTCCACCGCATCCCTCCCTGCTCTACACATGCATCGCTTCACATACATTAAGAGCAAGACGGGACCCACTGATACAAGGCAGGATGATCCATGCTTTCATGTTGTTGAGGCCAAATTCTGAGCCGATCATCCGAATGTGTCAGCAGAAATGGAGACTCATCAGAGCAGCAACGTTTCTCCAATCTTCTATTGTCCAGTTTTGGTGAGTCTGTGTGAATTGTAGCCTCAGTTTCCTGTTCTTAGCTGACAGGAGCGGCACCCGGTGTGCTCTTCTGCTGCTGTAGCCCATCCGCCTCAAGGTTGGACGTGTTGTGTGTTCAGAGATGCTCTTCTGCAGAGCTCGGTTGTAACGAGTGCTTATTTGAGTTACTGTTGTCTTTCTATCAGCTGGAACCAGTCTGGCCATTCTCCTCTGACCTCTGGCCTCATCAACAAGGCATTTGCGCCCACAGAACTGCCGCTCACTGAATATTTCCTCTTTGTCGGAGCATTCTCTGTTAACCCTAGAGATGGTTGTGCGTGAAAATCCCAGCAGATCAGCAGTTTCTGAAATACTCAGAGCAGCTCATCTGTCAGCAACAACCATTTCAACCATGCCACGTTCAAAGTCTCTTAAATCCCCTTTCCTCCCCATTCTGATACTCGCTTTGAACTGCAGCAGATCCTCTTGACTATGTCTACATGCCTAAATGCAGTGAGCTGCTGCCATGTGATTGGCTGATTACAAATTTGCATTAGTGAGCACCTTTGACTTAGTCGCTTTATTTATCAGGGATCACCACAGCAGATTGAACCACCAACTCTTCCAGCATATGTTTTACACAGTGCATATAGCGCATGTGTTTGAACTGTGGGGGAAACCCACCACAACACGGGAGAACATGCAAACTCCACACAGAAATGCCAACTGGCCCAGCTAGGATTTGAATCAGTGACCTTCTTGCTGTGAGGCCACAGTGCTAACCCTTGAGCCACCCCACCGTGTCACCCAGTGTAATTTTGATAAACTAAATGCAGCTTTTTTGGTTAGTTTAGAATATATTGTTTCCTAATAATAGAGTCTTCTAATAATTCATTTATTTATTCATTTTCTTGTCGGCTTAGTCCCTTTATTAATCCAGGGTTGCTACAGCGGAATGAACCACCAACTTATCCAGCACATTTTAACCCAGCAGATGCCCTTCCAGCCGCAACCCATCACTGAGAAACTTTTAATAATTCTACAGCATGAATTATTCCTTGCATAATAACAGCCTAATCTATCATGCATTGTACATCTACATTTATCTGAAGATTTAAAGGGGCGGTTCACTCAAAAATCTTTAATTTGCTCACTATTTACTCTCCATTAAGTGGTTACAAACATTTACAAGTTAGTTTTTTTCTTTTGAACTCAAAAGAAGATATTTTGAAAAATGTTAGAAACCTGTAACCATTGACTTCCATTCATTCATTCATTCATTTTCTTTTCAGCTTAGTCCCTTTTATCAATCAGGGGTCGCC